>NC_143485.1:12838503-12961930 GCF_027475165.1 Benincasa hispida
TGAATAGGGGATTTAGATTATGAATATAGAATTGGAAAAAGATTATATACATAATATTTTGGGCTGTCTACATTACTGGATTAACTAAAATCAATAGTAGTCGAAACTAGGCGGCCACATAGACTATTCAGAGGAGGCATGCTAGGGAAGTTTATGGAATAAAACATACAAAACAATGGTTATTCTCGATCTTTGTCCTCCAAAAGGAAAAAAAAAAAACCCGATGGTTTGAATATGTTAAAACAAAATTTTTGTTCTCGTCTTGATATCGATCCTGACCGAGATGCAACTAGATGAGTCATTCAAACAATGAGACAAAAGGATGCTATTTGTGAAAGATAAAAAAACGACAAGTTACTTGAAAATATCATTCCTCATTCCTCTCTCATCTATCTATCTATCTATCTATATATATTTTTGTTTTCCCTCTCTCATTTCCACTTTTTTTTTTTTCTTTTCAACCTTATCCCTAACATTTTTCTTTTCTTCTCTTTTTTACCTATCTTATTCTTCACTATATTCTCTTACTACTCCTCTCTTTCCTTTATCATACCACCGTTGCTTAAACACCACAACTTAAAATGTTGAAAAAAATAGTGTGTAATTCAAATTTAGAGTCAAAATAATATTTTTTAGGTTGAATAGTCAAATAAGCTACCTACCAGTATGTAGATCTCAAAAAGTTACTAAATACTAAAAAAATAATCCAATTTAGTTGACTGAGCTTAAAGCTATGACCTCTCAAAGTTTAACTTAAATTATTTTGGATTTTGGGACATTAAACGATAAGATACCTTAAATTTTTTCGTATTGTATATTCATAGTTGAAAAGAACAAGATAGCCCAAATGAAAATGACGATTACTTAGCGAACAAGATAGCCCAAATGAAAATGACGATTACTTAGCTAAAACTTAGTTGTATAGAAGAGGAAAATATGACCAAAATAAAATTATCCACTACCATTGTAAAAAGCTCACGTGATCTTATGTAGAATACTATGTGATCTTATATCATGCCTATATGGTTTTTAGTGCTATAAGATCATATAACTATGTTGTGAGATCATAAGATCAAATGGTTATACTAAAAGTTTGTATATGCACTCTATGAGATCACATGGATGTGCGACACAATCACACTATACACTACAACAATTTTGGACTTCAATGTCGGTTGAAAATAGTAGTCTCGATGTATAATATTGGTTAAAAAAATGGATCTTTAATGTCGGTTTTAAACCGACATTGAAGATGGCCTACAATGTCGGTTTAAACCGACATTAAGGTCTCCCATTTTTTTTAATTTTATTAAAAATTTATTTCTCTCTTCTCTCAGCTCGATCCTCATCTCACTTTACCAAAACAGAACCCTCGGCGTGTGCTCTCTTCACTTTACCAAACATAACTCTCTTTTCTCTCAGTTGGTCGGTTGCCTTCCGTTCGGTTTGTCGTCATAGATGCTCTCAGCTTGGTCATGCACATCAGTTCCTGGGTTGTCGTCACCGGTATTCGTGGGTTTTCGATTGGTTTTCGTCGGCGCGTGGGTGTTCCCGTGGGTTGTCGTCACCAAATTTCCTTAAATCTTCGTCATTGTGGGCTTTTTCTGGTGGTGGGTCATCGTCGTGAGTGTTCTCCAGTCGTTTTCGGTTGGCTTCCGTCGGCGCATGGGCTTTCTCAAAGTGTTCTTTGGCGGCGCGTGGGTTGTCCGGTTGTTGGCGTGGTTTATTCGATTGTTGGCATGGTTTGCTCGGTTGTTCGAGTGTTGTCCGGTTTCTTTCGTGGGTTTTCCGGTGGGTTTCGTGGGGTTTGTCCGGTTGCTTTCGTTGGGTTTCGATTTTTCAGATTGGTGGGCTAGTTGGTTTCGTGTGGTTTGTCCGGTTGTCCGGTTGGTTTTGTGTGGGTTATCTGGTTGTTCGGTTGCTTTCGTGTGGTTTGTCATCGGCGCGTGGGCTTTCGGTGGTTCCAGTCGTAGAGGTGGGTCGCTGGCGTCGTGGTCAGCTCATCGTTTGTCAGATCTGCCGTCTCAACTTTGTTCGCAAAGGTTAGATGCTCACCGACGTTCCAATCTTCGAGCTCCGATTCGGATCTCTTCAAGTTTATGGATTGTTTAAGTTGTTTGCTTGGAACTGTATAATTTTATTTTCATATGAATTTTCAATTTAGTAATTTAAAGTTATTTAATTCATTTTATTTTTATTTTAATGATTAAGCTTATTGAAATTTTGAAATGTTGGAATTAAATTAGTTGAATAATATATACTTGGTTAGTAGTCTTGAAATTAGTTGATTATTGATTGGTGTGGTTTAAGTATTATTTAGGAGTTATTTGAAATGTTTTTGGTTATGTTTGAGAGAAAAGGTGGTGAAGAAAATCGAATACAATGGTGTTGTGTAGTGGAGAGTTTGTTCATGATATTTATAGGATCATAAAAGAGACAAGTAAATAAAATAAGAACTTGAGAAGAAGATGAAGTTGTGCCATTTTACTTTGTTTTTTGTGTGAGTAATGTTTTGAAGTTGTGCCCTTGGTATGTCATTTACTATGGTTATATGTATTTAAATATTAAGATTATATGTTTTTTGTGTGAGTAATATTTTTTATTTTTTATTTTTGCAGATTGACATAGAAAATTCAACAAGTAGCAGCAAGGATGATAGAAATATGATCCCACAAAAAACATAGCAGAATAAGTATTCCACGTGGCTCAACTACAATGTCTGAGTTGGCACAAATAAGAACGTCTGGGCAGGTTGACCATTGATTATAATGAACACGACCGATTAGATTTGGAGCAAAGAAGATGCAAAGTTATATAGGAGTTTGTGTTCGACAACAAATACCTATAATGTATAATTCTTGGAAAAAAATTCCAAACCATTTAAAAGATAAACTTTTTTATTGTGTACCGGTATGTTTTCTAAAATTTTAATTTATGTGCATAGTAGTTTATTAGTTTATTGTTTAACTACTTTTTTCATTGTGCATATGTCGTTCGATGTGGACTCTAAGTCCAAACATTGTATACTCATGTCTGCATTTAGGAAGTTACGAACTTTCAAGATCACATTGACTCAAAAGTTCATACTTCCATTTAAGGATGAACCCTCGATCTTGCAATTTCCTCCCCAACAATATTTTCATATAGAGCAAGATCAGTGGACATCATTCGTTAATGAACGATTGAGTGAAGAATGAGATGTAAGTCATTCTAAATAAATTGAATGTCAATATTATCATTGTATTGATAGGTAACTTCAACTAGATTTGTTGTACAGGAAATCAGTTGTCTTCAAACAGAAAGACGTGCGAAAGCGTATATAATCATCACATTTCTCGGAAGGGTTATACGAATCTTTCCCAAGAATTAGTAAGTTTTTCGACTTAAAATAAATCTTTTATTCTAATATGTTTATGCTAATTAAATATGTATGTTCATGTAGAACCTATCGAGTGATCCTTCTTATCGGGCGACTTTATGGAAAGAAGCAAGAAAATGAAAAAATAATGAATACTTTGATGAAGCTACTTGAGAATGTGCCAATCAAATTGTAAGTTTATATTGTGCAAAGTTTAAGATGGCATATATATAATGTTTGAAACTTGTGATGATATAGATATTGTGTGAAAATTGTAATATGTTTTATAGGATAAATTGGCTGAAGTCTATGAAGATGAAGATGTTTTGACCAAAGCATTGGGTACAGAGGAACATTGGGGACGTGTTAAAGGAATGGATGATTTTGTTTCCCGTTTCCAATATTTCAAATTAGTAAAACCAAAGTCCTCAATGAGCCAAGAAATTGAAGGAGGCTCTAGTGAAAAAAATGTTCGACATGGTAAAGTGTCAAGAGAAAGAATTCACAGCAGACAATCTCATCAGTCCAAATTATTTGTTGGAAGTGTTGCACTAAGTGCATATGAAGAAGAAGATACTAAGAAGATGCTTAAAGAAGATTTGGAGCTAATTTATTTGTTGTGACTTTTAGATTTTAATCATATTGTATGTGCTTAACCATGCATGACATTAGTTATTTTAAATTTGTTAATGGGACACCATGCCACTTGGCTATAGGAACTGTAGATAATATTGTTGCAGTAGCCACAACATTTGATGATGATGTGTTATGCTTAACCGTTAAAGTTTTGATTGACATTGTCATGGGAGAAGATTTGCCTATACCAATTCCTGTAAAGGGTAAAATAGAGTCCTTAAATCAAGCAATGGGTAACTTCCTAACATGGCCACGTGAACTTGTAGTTATGGTTGATGAGAAAAAAGTATGTCTCTTTTTCAGTATATGAGTTTGGTTATTTATTATTTTTCCTATTTGAAATTTTTGTTACTTTGGTTATGGTAGGACCATTCAACAATTAAGAGTTTCGGCCAGTCCTTCTAATATACTGACGCCAATGGTATCATCAAACTCTTGAACGGACATGCCATGCATAACATGAACGATGTAGACATGATTCGTATCACTTTGGACGAGCATATATTTGGAAGAGACAAATTTATTTATTTAGGCCGTGATGATCTGATCCAATATTGCAATATGGTTGAAATAGGCTACATGTGTATTTTGACATGTATTGCGTAAGTATTACTCATCTAGATTCACTCATGTATACTTTGTTTCATGTTTAAATAATAACTTTTACTTTGTTTAGGTATCTTTGGGATGAATATAGTCGTGATATTACGAAGAAGTTTTTTTATAATTGATCAAGCAAGAATATCGCCACACGTGAAGTCTCAAGATATTCGATCCAGAAATTTAGCCAATCAACTAGAATTGACTAATTTAGACCAATTAGTCCTTATTCCATATAATACAGGGTAAGTAACCATGATCTGTTTAGAATGAATGCAAATTTATCTAACCATGATCTATTTATTGGAAGATTTATGTATAATATTTTTGTGTTTATGGGGTATTTGGTATTAAGTATTCATGGAATTAGTACTAATTGATATTTGTGAATGAGAGAAAATATGGCTTGGTGTAAGTATTCTATGAAAGTTTGTTATTGTTATACAAATGTTGGTGATTAGTGTGTTTATTTCATATTTGATGAGTATGTGTAATGGATTGGAAATATTAATTCTTGTTTGTGGATAAATTCATAGGTGGAAGACAAATATTGATGGCTTGCCATGCAAATCTTTTTTATACTTTTTAATAAAAAAACAATGATGGACATTTCCTGACCCAACCGAGATATAAAATGTCGTTTTTAATTTTTTGACCGAAAAATGGATTCGGCAACGAAATTTAAAAAAACGGACAATAGTTGATAAAACGGACATATTCTGGGCTTTAATGTCGACTTAAAGGACTTCATTTGATTTTTGGGCTTCAGTTGCAACCGACATTAACGGACTTTAATGTTGGTTGACATTAAAGGGCTTTAATAACACTATCTTTAATGTCAGTTGTCAATCGACATTAAAGCTCGAAATTCTTTTAGTGATAAACGAGTGTTCATCACAATATCATACACTTGTGTAATTGTAACGTGCGATTTTGTTTTGGTCATATCACTTTCTGTACGACTTCCTTTAAGCTAGATAGTCACTTAACATTCATGTATCTCTTCGCTTCTTTTCAACTACAGACATAAACTAAGCAAAATTTTACAACATTTTGGCTTTTAGTACACCCCACACAAAGAACGATCTCAATTTAAAATTTGAGTCCATAGTTTTAAGCTAAATTGACCAAATTGGATGATTTACATGCTCGAAGCTTATTTGACAACTTATTTGACCATTCAACCTAAAAAAATCGTTTGGCCCTAAATTTGGATTAGGCAATGGACGAGAGGGAAGAAGAAAAAGATATAAGTGAGAGAGATAAGAAGAAATGTAACAACCCATTTTTTTTTCTTTTTGGTATTTTAACTTAATTACCTTAAATTATTTAGGTATTATTTTGAATATTGAAACAAAAATTGAATTTTGGGTTAAGATAATCTAATTTAAAATTGTTTGGGTGTTATTTTGTTAATTAAATGTTGAAACTGAATTTGAGAATGTTGAAATTTATTTGAGGAAAGTATGATAAATGAATGTGAAGTTTGAGATTTAATTAATTTGCTAAGTTAATTTCAATTTAATTATTTTGGAATTAATTGGAGTTATGTGAATTTAATTTGGAGTTATTGTCAAAATTAAATTCAATTTGGGGGGAAGTAATTAATTTTGAATTGGAATTAAGAGATGGATGGTTATAGATGGATGGTTATAGATGGATCTAGAGTTATTGTCAAAATTAAATTCAAAATTATGCAGGCTAATTGTTGGGTTGTTATAGATGGGAAGAATGTAACATCCCTTGTATCTGTAATTTTGAATTAAAATTCACATGTATTTATGTCATGTGGTTTTAAAATTGGAGTATTAAATTCATGTGAATTTATCTCTTCCCTCCCTCTTTCTCCCTCACGTGCGGCACCCCCCGCCCCCAAATTCTCTATCTCTTTTGTCTTCACGAAGCGCCCCTACCATCTAAGATTTTTCCTTCCCGTCATTTGTCCCTTCGCCCAACAGCCGCGCTGCTACTCGCCTCCCGCCAACACCGTCGCTCGTTCAACCAGCTGTTGCGCCGTTTGCCAGATCTGAGTGCGTCGCTCGTCCGCCACCACTGATCTGCCGCACATATTTTCTTTCCTTCATCACTATTCTTGTTGGATCTTGGCTTCGAGATGAAGTTGGTGTGGAATTTATTTGCTATTTAGTGGGTCGATTTTGTTGGCATTTTCGGCACAGTTTAGGAATGTTAAGTTTAGTGCTGCTAGTGTTTGATTGCTTGAGCTAGTCTTGAAATTTCGACTGAAGGTAAGTAATTTTACTACTGGAACCGCCTTTGTGTTGGGCGATAAGATTAAGGACAATTTTGTTAGTTCTGAGATTGAACTATTTAGAAAGAATATATGAGCATGTGATAATATGTTTGAAGCATGTTATATGTATGAGCATTATTTAGAATTTTTACGAGGTATATCAGCAAAACAGTTGAGTTTGGGCCTAAATTATGAGACAAATGACACTACCACTGAAATTCCATAGCACTACACGGAAATTAGATATATGTTGATGTACATGTTTTTATGAGATTTGTTTTTGGATCTCTGAATGTATGTCGTGCGATTTACCTTGAAATTATGAACGATCCATTATGTGAATGTTTTAAGGAGTCTAGTGCATGAAAGAGATGTACTAGGGCTGGTTCATTTTTACGAGATACATGTTTTTCTAGACTGATCCGCATGATATTATTTACAAGATTTTATAGGACTCGTGAACAGGTAAATGTTACATGTAGTATGATCTTGGATGTAATCTTTTTTCCTTTCCAACATTTGATTTATTTGAGTGCATGAAAGTGATGCATGTCTAGGAGCACTAGTGTGTGAAAGAGATGTACCAGGGTCTGTGTGTATGAAAGTGATGCATACTTAGAGGGGGCTGAGGTGTACGAAAGAGGTGCATGCTTAATGGGTTATGTGTATACGAAAGAGGTGTATACATAACCATGTGTACGAAAGAGGTGCACATCCCTATATTCATAGAGAAGACTTGGGGATATACATCGGACCTGATTTGTATGAAAGTGATGTACGTCTAAGGGAAAGGTAAAAGAGTGAGTCAGTTAATAGAAATCTTTTGGTCTTATTAGTATAGAATTTCAGTTCTTGTAGCATTTATTTGACATAAATGCTTACCCTGACCCCGGTAGTGGGGTTACTTATTGAGTATTTTATACTTATCATTTTCATGTTATTTTTCAGGTAAGGGTAAAGACGCGCCAACGAATGACAAGTGGAATCCGTGATCGAGCCACTAGGACCAGTTTTATGCTTTTGTGCATGTTTTCGAGATTTCTTTTCAAGATTTCGATTTTAGTATTGATGTCTAGAACTCTTCGTTTTGGTATTCATTTTTAGACTTGTAGTTTTCGAGATTCGTTTTCATGGTTATGGGTACCCTGTTACTTTATTATCTAGTTTTAATGAAATATTTTAATTGACTTTATTTATTTGGCATTTATTTCGCTATGAAAAGGTGTCGTTTCCATGCATGCATGTGTATAGTAACGGCCTATGTTGTATAGATGGAAATGAAAAGGAAAAAAAAAGGGTTAAATGAGAAAGAAAAGAGAGGAAAAAAAAAAAAAGAAAGATGAAAAATGATGGATCATTTTTCTATGCATTTGATATTTTTGTAAAGTAAGGATAAAAAGATAATTTCACCCTTTAAAAAGTATAAGAAAACTAGGTTAAAATACTATTTTGAAGTTTGTTTAATTTCAGTCCTTGTATTTTCAATTGTTCAATTTTAGTCTATATATTTTTAATAGATCTTAAATTTAGTCTCAAATACTATTTTATTGTTGATTTTATTTTTTTAAAAAATTGTTATTTATACATTTTTACTATAAAATTTTGAAAAGATAATTCATATATTTTATTTTATTGGATGAAAAATGTTATTATTATTTAATTAATTTCAGTAAAAATTATTTTCGAAAATTTAAGATTTATTTAAAATATGAGAATAAAATTGGTCAATTAAAAGTATTAGAACTAAAATTTAACAAACTTTAAAGTATGACGACCAAAATGATATTTAAAGAAACTACTTTCTGGCATGTCATTTTTTATAAAAAAAAAAAAATCAAATTAGTTTTATCAATTTACCATCGGGCAATAGAGATGTCCACGAGGCGGGGTGGGGCCGGGAATGCCATTCCCCATCCCAGTGGAATTTCCTATGGGGAATTCCCTATGGGGATCGGGGCGGAGATTCCTGGGGAATTCGGGGGATCGGATTTCCCACGGAAATTTTTTTTCCGTTACTTTTTTTTGGTAAAAAATCAATTAATTTAAATCACTAATGTGAACAAGTTTTAATTAAATAATTAACTTTATCACTAAATTATTTATTAGGTTAGTTTTACATGACAATTTGAATTTAAAGATAAATTATCCAAATTTTGGCCTAAAAGCTAATTAATTTCTTATAATAGAAAGAAATAAATATAAATAAAATTAGTCACATATACAATCTAAATTTAAATATTCAATTTAAATATTTTCATTATTTTTTTCAATAAATAATCAAATTTGAAATTTAAATGTAATATTTATATAATAATAATAATAACATAACATTAGATAACTATACTAAATAAACATGTAGAAACTAATCGGGTTGGGGATGAGGAATCCCGTCCCCATTTAGCTAGAATTTTTTCCCCCACTCCCTCCTCCATTTCTCGTCTAATCTGGGAATTTCCGTCCCGTTCGGGACGAGGCCTTGCGAATTCTCGTCCCCGTAGAAAAATTGAACATTTCTATCTGACAAAGACAATCAAAACAATAAAACAAAACTGAAGATATAATTTTACTCTATTAATGGACATGACCAAGACCATGGCCTTGATATATCAATTAATCTTACCTTAAAATTTTCGTTTCATTTTATTTTATTTAATTGCATCTCTATAAGATGACATGAACATAGCTCGATGTCCATGGTTAAAAATTTTACTATTTTTTTTTTAAAAAAATTGAAAATTCAAATCACAACCTCCACAATTGAAGTAGGAAAAGAATGAAGTGTTACAATCTTAATCTTCGATGACTTAAGTATGGTAATTTTTAAATTTTCACCATTTAATAGTTTATGTTTCAAGAGTAGTTAAAAAAAAAAATATTCTTTATGTGTGTTTAATGAATTATAAAATAAACTCATAAACACTCTTTCTACCATTAAATCTCTTGCTTTGATATCTACATTTTACCCCTATTTTCAAAAACCTAAGTCAAAATTTGAAAACTAAAAAAAGTAGTTTTTTAAAACCTATTTTTATTTTTGAAATTTGACTAAAAATGCAATTCTTCTACTTACGATTGATACAAACCATGGTAAGAAAACGAAAAAAAAAATATAGGCACAATTTTCAAAAACTAAAAACAAAAAATAAAATAATTACCAACCGTGAGACTTTATTTAAATAGTTGAGATTAAGACGAAAGATGTTTATTTTTCTCTTCGTGTACATTTATGTATCTATATCTATAGTATATATACAAGTGTTTAGAAGGGTTAAACTTTTCTCCCCATTTTGTGATCTCTAAAGTTTATTATTCATTTAACTAATTAGGTTTTATTATAATTGTCTTTTTAAACTTAATAATTCATATTATAATTAATTATAATTTTACCGTAATTGTAAGTATATAAAAGTGACCATAGGAGATAAACTTTTCTCCCAATTTGGCTTTTTATGAAGTAATTTAGTTTTATTGTAATTGTCTTCGTATACTTAATCTTTCATATTATAATTAAGTATGACTTTATTGTAAGTGACTAATAAATTTCTTTATTTCACCCATGTTTACCCTCTTCTCCCAATTAAACCTTATTGTTAAACAAAATAATAAAATTAAAGGTCTCCAACTATTCTCTCTCCCACTCACCTGTAAAGAAAACTTGTGTTTTAGTTGAAATTAATTATAATTTAATTATTGAATATTAAAAGTTTCGTAACCCATTTTTTTCTTTTAGGTTCTCTTCTATACTCATTCCGAAGAACATTTTGAGATTTTGTTTTCTCTTTATTTTTATGTTTCTCTTCGTTTTTATTTTTATTTCTTTCACTAATCATTTTAATTTTTTTAAGTAGTGTTGTTTAGTAACCTTCAAACTACTTATGAGAGGTAAATCTATTTTTATTATGTTATATTTAGGGGTGTACATGGTCCAGATTAGAAGACATTTGTAGACCAATTCAAAAAATCGGGTTGGCTAATAATGAACCCTATTGGTTCAAGGGTCAACCCAACCCAAAATTTTCGGGTTGGGTCACTGTTTTTTTTTTTTTGGACTTCAATTTTTGGAAGCGAAGGGATTAAGGCGGAGATCGAGATTCTTGGGCATGAGGCGTGGAAGTATTGGAACTGGAAGCGAAGGAATTGAGGGAGATCGGGTCGGAAGCGTGAGGCGTGGGCCGGACCTGACGAGGGGACTAAGGCGGAGACCGGATCGGAAGCGGAGGATTTTTGTTCGACTAAGGCGGAGGGGTTTTGTTTCGACGGAAGCGGCGAGGGTTTTGATCGGGAGCGGCGAGAGCGAGTGAAGATTCGATTGTTTTGATCGGAAGCGGCAAGGGCGAGAGAAGAAGGCGACTGGCGAGGGTTTCGTTTCTTCGGACTTCAATTTCTGTTTTGTTTTTTTAATATATATATAATAAAATTAAAACACTCTCTCTCAGACTCTCACCGTGTACTCTCTTTTGTCTTTTTCTGCTTTGCTTTTATATATATTCAGGTCGGGTCGGGTCGGCCGATCCTGAAATGGAATAACCCGAGATTTGATTCGGATTTAAGATTTTTGAAAATTTTTAACGCAACCCAACCCAAAATAAAATCTAACCCAATCCAACCGTTACTCTTCACCTTCCTTGCATCTTTAGCAAGATTATAATTTTCATAATTTAAATATAATACGATAAACTTCTTGCATCGTATTTCAAATTATAAATATATAAATGAATTAAAATTTCAAAATTTTTAATATGATTAATGTTCCGTCAATTTGAGTTCGTAACAGTACTTAAAAGTCTGTGAAATTGGAAAAATAATTTACGGGCAATACCAACACTAATATAACATTTGTAAAAAACAAATTAAGCAAAACATTATAGAAATGGAAAATTAACAAAGACAAGGATAATGAACTTAAAGATTAATAAATATAATCCATAACAAATTTTCTTTGAGAAAAAACAATTATGGTTATGGGATTTTAAGGCTTTGAAAATTTTAATAATTTTGCAATTTTTTAACTACCTACAACAAGATTAAGTTTTCTACTTTTTTTTCTACCTAGAATTTTCTTATCGTGTCTCTATAACATAATAATCTAACGTACTAAGTATTTTCAATAAATTATTGTAAAATTATGTTGGAAGTTTGAACCATCAATATTTTAGATACTCTCAACTTTATACTTATAAAACAATAATTTTAGTATATGATAAAATAAGATGTTTTTTTTGTTATATTAAGTGACTTTACTCTTTTGAATAATACCTAAATATAATTGTTTCTATTCTTTTATTAAAAATAGTAATATTATTATATTAAATAAATAAATTACTCCACATACTCACACATCCACCTCCACCATAACATAAATAATTAATAACATTTTCTTAGTCATAATCACATATTCTATTTAAGTAGCTAACAAAAGAATTAAGTAATAATATATCCTATTTAGAAAAGACCTATTTTCTATCCATTTCATCACAAAAATTGAGTTTCATCTAATCTATTTAATTTTGTTACATCCTAATTTTGTTGATCTTAGAGTCTTTGTGATAATGAAAAGACATTTGTTCATAGTTGTAAAGTCTTCCTTCTCCCTCGTCATTATGTTCTATTGTTATTTAATAGTTGATGACGTTTCTTTAAAAGCATAAAAGCAATAAAACATTGAATCCGAAATAGATCATAGTTGATTTTGTATTTAACATTTCAGTTTTTTAAAAAAACTTAAATTCAATATTTGATCAAATAAATTTGATCAAATACTACATGTATGCGCTAAATACTATACTATCTAAAAGAAGCTATCACTACTACAAAATCAACATTACTTGATACTTGTAGTTTTTAATTACTTGACGTCTCTGTGGAAAAAACGTCAAGTAATATGATTTTGGACAAAAAAATGTCAAGTAAAAGGGTTTTTTTTTCACGTGAACCTTTACTTGACACAATTTTCGTATCAAGTAATATAAGGTCTTACTTGACACGTTTCACGTGTCAAGTATAAGAAGCTCTTACTTGACATTTTTTTTTCATGTCAAGTAAAATATAAAAAAATTGCCTAATAATATTTTTTTCTTATTTTAATGAAAAGCCCTAAATTTATCATTTCATTTTCTCTAACTGCCGCATTTCACTCCTACCCCAAACCCTAGTCGTGCGAAAAGTTGTCCGTCGTCCAAGCTTGGTCGTGTGAATCTGGTGTTGTTCGTCCGTGGTGTCCTGGTGACATATAAATCCAGCGGTGACTTTTGGACTCTTTTTAGCACGGAAGGTGTCACTGGTGAGAGCTATATTGTACATGACGGCTCAGAGTTTGGGTGCCATTTGTGGCTGTGCCTTGGTGAAGGCATTCCAAAACGCTCACTACAATAAGTACGGTGGTCGAGCCAACTCGCTCGCCGACGACTACAACATCGGCACCGGTTTAGCTACCGAGATCATCGGTACATTCGTTCTCGTTTACACTATTTTTTCTCCTACCTATCCTAAGAGAAATGCTAGACTCCCATGTCCCCGTAAGTTCAATATCCATACTATTCAATATTAATGAGATCGAAAATGACATTACAAATAGAATTAATGTTTTTTTTAATATTTGAAATGAAAGGTTTTGGCACCACTCCCAATTGGGTTTGCGGTGTTCATGGTTCACTTGGCCACAATTCCGATCACCGGCACCAGCATCAACCTAACTAGAAGCTTTGGAGCTGCAGTTGTGTTCAACAAATCCAAGCCATGGGATGATCAAGTATAAATATATATATATATAAAAACCAATTTAATTTCCTCTTCATTCTAAATTCCAGAAATATTATTTAGTCTAACGTTAATTTGTTTGTGGTTTTGAACAGTGGATATTTTGGGTTGGACCTTTCATTGGAGCTGCCATAGCTGCCATTTATCACCAATTCATATTAAGAGCTGGAGCAGCCAAAGCTCTAGGATCATTCTCAAGCTCTTGATTAAGTCCACATTTAATCAAATATTAGTTTGGCTCCTTATAATTCTGGGTAAGTATAATTAGTTATACTCATGTTCAGAACCTTATACTCATATTCTACCTTTTCCTGTTTTGTTCCAATGTAGAATTGTGTTGGGATCATTGTACTTGAAAGCTCTTTGTACTTTGTTCTACCTTAATGTAATGAGTTACCTTCATGTTCCATACTAATTAGTTGTGTATTTTATTTAGTGATCATTGGTCGTTAATTGTTATTAATGCGTATGATGACGTGGAGTACTATCTTGACTCATTAAGAACAAATTCACTAGAAGAGATCAAATACATAACAAATATGTAAGCTAACTTTGCTTGAGTTTGTTTGTTTGTTTGTTTTTTTTTGGTGTAATGTTTATTTCATTATGCTATACTCTTTGACGAATGTAGGGCAATGACCATATTTTAGTCTAAAAAAAATTTGCAAAAGACTCAAAAAACCACATTCTGGAAAACAGTAAAGGTAAGTATAAGAGCATCGAAAAAATTAATAGAATGATGTTTATTTAATGCATCTGTATGATATGTGTATTAATTATTGGCTTTGTATTGTAGTGTCCTTTACAAGTGGGAACTGTCGAATATGGGTATTATGTTATGAGATATACGCGAGAAATCGTGACTAAAGAGAAGAATATTATCATAGATGCGGTATGTTTTTAAACTACTTATATATATTATAATATTATAGGTAGTGTAAATAGTAAATAAATATGTATATTTCACTTTCTATGTTTTATAGGTTGATACGAGGAGCTCGTACTCGCAACTTGAATTGGATGAAATACGCGTGGAATAGGCTGAATATTTAGGTCGTTATATCTGATGGACTTCCTATAAATTTTGTGTATGTGGCTACATGGGAATGATCCCCAAACTTTTTTTTTTTTTTTTTTATGTAAATATTTTGTTCAGCCATTATAGGTTATATACTTCAAAGAAATGTGTGGTGGAGGATATAATTTTAGTCTTGTGATTTTTGGAATACATAGCACATATAGATTGGTCTTACAATTTTGGAATTATCATATATTGGGGTGGGGTGATAGACTGTACAATTGGTCCTGTAAATTTTGGAATTGTTCATATAGACATGAGTAATAGAAGAATGGAATTGTTTATTTTAGTATTCCGAATTGTTATGTTGGATATATTGGGCTGATATGTAGATCTGAAATATGTGCAATTGTTTAGTTGATGAAATTGTCTTATTGGAACAAATGTAATGCAGGAAATGAGAAATGGGAAAAAAAAGCATAGATGACATTGGAAATGTGTCAAGAATTAGATTACTTGACCATTATTTCGTGTCAAGATTTTTTTGACAAATAAAAAATGTCAAGAGTAATCACAATAATAAGTGTCAAGAATTAATACACTTGACATGTCATCAGTGTCAAGTGTATTATATTTCTTGACACGGAAATTGTATAAAAAATTATTTCTCTTAACGTTTTTACAGTATCAAATTATGACATTATACTTGACAGTCGAATACACGACATTTTTATTAGCGTCAAGTATACCCTCTATTTTATATTCGAAAAACATAAAGTAATCCAATTTCTGTAGTAGTGTATGGGGAAGAACTTTTGATTTCCGTTTTTGTCCCTCTTAGATGATGACTATAGGGTTATCTTAGATAATTTGATATTTAAATCACTAGATAAACTTTTCTCCATAGTTTTAAGCATCACACGTAAAAATACAAAAAAAAAAAAAATCAAAATTTGATACTATTTTTGGCATACACACACATTAAAATAGATCACATTTTAAGGTTAAGCATTTGATTTGAGATTAAATTAAATTAAGATTTGAATATAAATTTCCTCTATAAATTAACTCAATTATACCCCAAGTTTTCATCGTTTATCTCTTTTCTTTCTTATTGTTTTACCAAAATGCATAATTGGGAGCTATGAAATCGAGAAAGTAGAGGAAGCAAAGAAAAAAAAAAGGAAAACGTAATTTGATGCATCACATTGATATAAAACAAACTAAGATTGATGAAGACAAATCTTTTGGCACTCATCAAGTAGCATGAAGTAAGAAGATAACTAACATATTTCTACTCCAACGGTTACTTCGTTTTGGGGATTACATTGAGTTTTCTTTAGGAAGTATATATCTTGGTTACATAGTTATTTCCTCCTCATTTTTATTTTTATATTTAGTAGTTGTGTTCTTCCTTGTGAAATATATATTTCGAATAACACAAGTTTATGTGTCATACTTTTTAAAATATAAAATAAAATAGTGTCATACATGTCTCTAAGTTCTTTAGCAATCCCTATTCACGTTAAAAGAAGGATTTTTTTAATAAAAAAAAAGTCACATTTATAATCATTAATTCACCTCAAATAAAAGGGATTTTTTAAATTAAAAATAGATTTTATCTCTAAAAATCCTTTTCACCTTAAAAGAAGGGAAAAATAAAAATAAAAATAATGTTTTATCTCAAATAATCCCTATTCACACTATAAGAATTTAAGGCAACCGACATTAACGATAGTGTTATTAAAACCCTTTAATTAAAGATGGTTTCAGGCTAAAAAATTGGGCCCTGGGGCACCCCCGCCGGGCTCGATAACCGTCTGCGGCACCAAACGAGCTTCGTTCCAAAAATCGTCTGGCGCATGACTTTTTCTCATCGTTCAGAACCCCTGGGTTCATTTTCAAATTTTCACTCGCCAGAAAGTTCGAGCAAAAAAATTGGGCCCTAGGCACCCCCGCTAGGCCCGATAGCTGTCTGGGGCACCAAACGAACCCTGTTCTGAAAATCGTCCGGCGCACGACTTTTTCTCATCGTTCAGAACTCTTGTGTCCATTTTCAAATTTTGGCCCGCCGGAAAGATCGTACACAAAAATTGGGCCTCGGGGCACCCCCGTCGGGCTCGATAGCTGTTAACAAACGAGCTCCATTCCTAAAATTTTCTGGCCCACAGCTTTTTCTCATCGTTCTGAACCCCAGAGTCCGTTTTCAAATTTTCACTCGCTGGAAAGTTCGCGCACAAAAATTGGGCCCCGAGGCCACCCGTCGGGCCCGATAGCCATTTGAGGAACTAAACGAGCTCCGTTCCCAAAACCGTCTAGTGCACGAATTTTTCTCATCGTTCTGAACCCCTGGATCCGTTTTAAAATTTTCGCCCGCCGGAAAGTTCACGCACAAAAATTAGGCCCCGGGGCACCCCCGCAGGGCCCGATAGCCGTTTGGGGCACCAACGAGCTCTGTTTCAAAAATCGTCTGACGCACAACTTTTTCTCATCGTTTTGAACCCCTGGGTTCGTTTTCAAAATTTTGCCCGCTGGAATGTTTGCGCACAAAACTTGTGTCCTAGGGCACCTCCGCCGGACCCGATAGCCGTTGGGGCACCAAACGAGCTCCGTTCCCAAAACTGTCTGACACACGACTTTTGTCATCGTTCTGAACACCTGGGTCCATTTTCAAATTTTTGCCCGCATGAAAGTTCGCGCCGAAAAATTGGGCCCCATTGACCCCCGCCGGGCTTGATAGCAGTTTTGGGCACCAAACGAGCTCCGTTCCTAAAACCTTCTGATGCATGGTTTTTTTTCATCGTTGTGAACCCCTGAGTCCGTTTTAAAATTTTTGCCCGCCAGAAAGTTCGCGCACAAAAAATTTGTCCCAAGGAACTCCCGCGGGGCCCGATAGCCGTTTGAGGCACCAAACGAGCTCAGTTCTCAAAATCGTCTGGCGCACGACCTTTTCTCATCGTTCTGAACCACTGGGTTCATTTTCAAATTTTCACTCGCCGGAAAGTTCGCGCACAAAATTTGGGCCCTGAGGCACCCCTGTCTGGGCCTGATGGCCGTTTGGGGCACCAAACGAGCTCCGTTCCCAAAACCATTTGGCGCATGACTTTTTCTCATCGTTTTGAACCTTTGGGTTCGTTTTCAAATTTTAGCCTGCCAGAAAGTTCGCGCACAAAAATCGGGCCCCGAGGCACCCCCGCCGGTCTCGATAGTTGTTTGGGGCACCAAACGAATTCCATTCCCAAAACCATTTGGGGCACGAATTTTCCTCATCGTTCTGAACCACTGGTCCATTTTCAAATTTTCGCTTGAAGGAAAGTTCGCGCAAAAAAATTGGGCCTCGGGGCAACCCCGCGGGACTGATAGCTATTTGGGGCACCAAATAAGCTCCGTTCTCAAAACCGTCTGGCGCATAGATTTTTCTCATCGTTCTGAACCCCGGGGTCCATTTTTAAATTTCCGCTCGAAGGAAAGTTCGCACACAAAAATTGGGCCCCGAGGACCTCCGCCGGGCTCGATAGCCGTTTGGGGCACCAAACGAGCTCCGTTCCCAAAACCGTCTGGCGCACGGCTTTTTCTTATCATTCTGAACCCTTAGGTCCGTTTTAAATTTTCACCCGCCGAAAAATTGATAACGGGCAGAAATGCATTTTATCATAGTGCTAAGTTCTTAAACAATGCTGGCATGCATTGACAAAATATGTTAGATTGCATCCAAAAAGCATCAAATTCATAATATTGCGGTCGCATGCATTCATCGCATAGAAACAGTTGTTTTTTGTGTTTTTATGCAGAATATGCGTTGACGCAAGGCGAAAATTGTGATTATAGGAAATCATTGGTCGAGTGCAGCATTACCGCAAGGCTTTGCGGTGATTGTGCTTGCAAACAATTGCTCAAGAAGGATTTCTGCAACTTGGTGGGCGCAACTTGGTGTGCGCATCTGAGTGAAAGGCATAATTAATTACGATGGGACTGAAAGCTGATGACGGTCGAATCCGAATTAAGCTAACAGCCGCTAACGATAACAAGTACATTCAGCTTTTCGGTGACAAATATTCGGCGCATCAGTCAGGGAATTAAAGCCATCTCATCTATGCAATCATAAGAGAGAAGTCTTCTTCACCCCGAAACTCTATAAATACCAAAGGCATCCTTCAGGAAAGGGGTTCCATCAGTTCACCATCTCACGAGTTCACAAGTTCCATTCATAGTTTAGCCTTGTTCTTAGATTTTCTTTTACTTTAAAGTGGACGTGAGAGAAGAAGGTTGTGCCGATAGATCGTTCCGGTAAGCTTGGGAGAGCGTCGGAAGCTTCAAGAACAGAGAGAGGGTCGTCTCCTGCGAAAGCAGGAATATCTTTTGAACCGAATAGAGATTGACAATGTAAAAGCCTCGGTCAGCAAGGAATTGCTACCAGGCTCTCTACCTTTATATTCCATTGTTATTTTGTACTCAAACTCATTTATAAAAATGGAATTTACTTCTCTATATCTGTTCACTCTTTGTTATTTATGCATGAGTAGCTAAATCTGTTGAATGGGTTGAGAAGCATTTAGCTAGCATAGCTGAGAATCTTCATTCTATGCGATTATCTTGTTTTATGTATGCTTCATTCGTCCATTAGAGATACTCGGGAGGGTAGTCTAAGGACAGGATCTAGGCTTGGGAAAGTCAGGTTAGAATCTAGGTTCGGAAGATTCAGATTAGAATGGATAATCAAGAGATAGGAGCTTAGGAATAAGCACTGTTTGCTATTAACGCATCGCATGCATCCTAGAGATAGGATATGATTGTGTGCGGTCATCTTGCCTTTATGCATCTTGCATCATCGCATAGTACAAGAGTTGAGACTTAGGAATAAGCTCTATGGACACTTTTGCATTCAACACATGCGTCCTAGACTTAGAAGCATCGTATTTGTATTGGAAAATGACTTGCGGTGCATGGTTGTAGCATGATTGCATAGTCTGACGCATTCCCAAGTAACGCTAGCTAAAGACCTTCTCAACCCGTTCATCTGCATACTTAGTGCATCTATCACACAACCCGACTTTTCTCAAATTCACCGCATTTTTTTTATTTTTCATTACCGCAATCAACAAACAAACAAACAATCAATTGAGTTACCGGTTACCGCAAAGTTTTCTAAAAATTACCATCGTAACCTGTTTTCACAAGTCCCTGAGTTCGAACCTGGACTTACCAGGAACTCAGTGGGGTTTACACTTGGATTCCACTGAGAAAACTTGAGTGCTCAATGCATTTTTCACCATCGTATTTCATCCATAATCTCACTTCATAAAATAACGCATCAAGTTTGCTAGCACAATCATCGCAAAGCCTTACGGTAATGCTGTGCTCGACCAATGATTTCCTATGATCGCAAATTCTGCCTTGCGTCAACGCATATTCTGCATAAAAACACAAAAATCAACTGTTTCTATGCGATGAACGCATACGACCGCAATATTATGAATTTGATACTTTTTGGACGCAATCTAACATATTTTGTCAATGCAAGCCAGCATTGTTTAAGAACTTAGCACTATGATAACGTACATTTCTGCCCATTATAAAAAATTCGCGGCATAAAAATTTGGCCCCCGGGCACCCCCGCTGGGCCCAATAGCTGTTTGCTTCACCAAACGAGCTCCTTTCCCAAAACCGTCTGGCACACGACTTTTTCTCATCCTTCTAAACCCTTGGGTCCGTTTTCAAATTTTCGCCCGCTAGAAAGCTCGTGCAAAAATATTTGGTCCCTGGGACCTTCCGCCGGCCCGATAGCTGTTTGAGGCACAAAACAAGCTTCGTTCATAAAACTGTTTGGTGCACGAATTTTTCTCATCGTTCTGAACCCCTGGGTCTGTTTTAAAATTTTTGCCCGCAAGAAAGTTCACACACACAAATTGGGCTCCGGGGCACCCCCGTCGGGCCCGATAGCCGTTTAGGGCACCAAACGAGCTCCATTTCCAAAACCGTATGGCGCACGACTTTTTCTTATTGTTCTGAACCCTTGAATCTGTTTTCAAATTTTCGCCCGGCAGAAAGTTCGTGCACAAAAATCGGGCCTCAGGGCACCCCCGCTAGGCCCAATAGCCGTTTGGGGCACCAAATGAGCCATGTTCCTAAAACTGTCTGATGCACGACTTTTTCTCATCCTTCTAAACCCCTGCGTCCTTTTTCAAATTTTCACTCGTTGGAATGTTCACGCATAAAAATTTGGCCTAGGAGCACCCCCGTCGGTCCCGATAGACGTTTGGGGCACCAAACGAGCTCCGTCCCAAAACCGTCTAGTGCACGATTTTTTCTCATCGTTCTGAACCCCCGGGTTCGTTTTCAAATTCTCGCTTGCAGGAAAGTTTGCGCACAAAAATTAGGCTCCGGGGCACCCCCACCGGGCCCGATAGCCGTTTAGGGTACCAAACGAGCTCCATTCCAAAATCGTCTAGCGCACGACTTTTTCTCATCGTTCTGAACCTGTGGGTCTGTTTTTAAATTTTCGATCGCAGGAATGTTCGTGCACAAAAATTGGGCCCCGGGGCACCCCTGCCAGGCCCGATAGCCATTTGGGGCACTAAATGAGCCTCATTCCTAAAACTGTCTGGCGCACGATTTTTTCTCATCGTTCTGAACTCCTAGGTCCGTTTTCAAATTTTCGCCCGCCGAAAAGTTCGCACACAAAAATTGGGCTCCAAGGCACCCTTGCTTGACCCGATGGTCGTTTGGGACACCAAACGAGCTCCGTTCCTAAACCCGTCTGACACATGGCTTTTTCTGATCGTTCTGAACCCTTGGGTCCAAATTTTTGCCCGCCGGAAAGTTTGCGCACAAAAATTGGGCCCTGGGGCACTCCTGTCGGGCCCGATAGCCGTTTGGGACACCAAACGAGCTCCGTTCCCAAAACCGTCTTGCACACGACTTTTTTTCATCGTTCTGAATCCCTAGGTTCGTTTTCAAATTTTCACCCGTGGGAAAGTTGGCACACAAAAATTTGACCCCAAGG
The DNA here is from genome assembly GCF_027475165.1 of Benincasa hispida. Classification (NCBI taxonomy): domain Eukaryota; kingdom Viridiplantae; phylum Streptophyta; class Magnoliopsida; order Cucurbitales; family Cucurbitaceae; genus Benincasa; species Benincasa hispida. The sequence goes on from NC_143485.1 coordinate 12,860,126, forward strand.
CACCACCGTTGGGCCTTATAGCCGTTTGGGGCACCAAACGAGCTCCGTTCCATAAACTGTCTGGCGTTCAACTTTTTCTCGTCCTCTTAAACCCCTGGGTCTGTTTTCAAATTTTCGCCTGGCGGAAAGTTCACACACAAAAATTGTGCCCCGAGCCACCCCTGCCGGGCTCGATAGCGGATTGGGACACCAAACGAGCTTTGTTCGTAAAATCGTTTGGCGAATGATTTTTTCTCATCGTTTTGAATCCCTCGATCCATTTTCAAATTTTCGCCCACCGGAAAATTTGCACAATAAAATTGGGTCCTTGGGCACCCCATGGGGCCCGATAGCCGTTGAGGGCACCAAACGAGTTTCATTCCCGAAACCGTCTGGCGTATGGCTTTTTCTCATCGTTCTGAACACTTCGGTCTATTTTCAAATTTTTGCCCGCTGAAAAGTTCGCGGACAAAAATTGGGCACGGGGGCACCCCTTTGGGGCCCGATAGCCGTTTGGGGCACCAAACGAGCTCCTTTCCCTAAACCATATGGGGCACTATGTTTTCTCATCGTTCTAAACTTGTTGATCCATTTTCAAAATTTCGACTGTTGGAAAGTTCGTGCACAAAAATTAGGCCCCAACGCATTCCCTTCAGGCCCGATAGCTGTTTGGGGCACCAAATGAGCTCTATTTCCAAAACCGTATGGCGCACGACTTTTTCTCATCGTTCTGCACCCCGGAGTCCGTTTTCAAAATTTCGCCCGTCGGAAAGTTCGCGCCCTAAAATTAGGCCACAGGGCAACCCCGTCGAGCCCGATAGCCGTTTGGGGCACCAAATGAGCTCCATTCCCAAAACCGTCTTGCATACGACTTTTTCTCATCGTTCTGAGCCCCAAAGTACGTTTTCAAATTTTCGCCCCCGGAAAGTTCGCACACAAAAATTTAGGCCCGAGGCACCCCACCGGGCCCGATAGCCATTTGGGGCACTAGCGCCTTTTCCAAAACCGTTTCGCGCACTACTTTTTCTCATCGTTTTGAATTGCTGGGTATATTTTCAAATTTACGCTCAAAGGAAAGTTCGCTCACAAAAATTGGGTCTTGGGGCTACCCCACCGGGACCGATAGCCGTTTGAGGCACCAAACGAGCTCCGTTCCCAAAACCGTCTAGCGCATAACTTTTCTCATCGTTCTGAACTCCTGGGTTCGTTTTTAAATTTTCGCCCGCCGGAAAGTTTGTGCACAAAAATTGGGCCCTGGGGCACCCCCGCTGGGCTTGGTAGCCGTTTAGGGCACCAAACAAGCTCCGTTCCCAAAACTGTATTGCGCACGGCTTTTTCTCATTGTTCTGAACCCCTGGGTCCGTTTTCAAATTTTCGCCTGTCAAAAAGTTCGCCCACAAAAGTTGGACCTCGGGGCACCCCCGCCGGGCCCGATAGCCATTTGGTACACCAAACGAGCTCCATTCCCAAAACCGTCTGGTGCATGGCTTTTTCTCATCGTTCTGAATATCTGGGTTCGTTTTCAAATTTTCGCTCGTCGGAAAGTGCGCGTACAAAAATTAGGCCCCAGTGCACCCCCGCCAGGCCGATAGCCGTTTGGGGTACCAAATGAGATCGTTCCCAAAATCATCTGCCACACGACTTTTTCTCATCGTTCTGAACCATTGGGTCCGTTTTCAAATTTTCACCCGCCGGAAAGTTCGCCCATAAAAATTGGGCCCCAGGGCAGCCCGCGGGCCCCGGTAGCCATTTGGGGGCACCAAACGAGCTCCGTTCCCAAAACTGTCTAGCACATAGCTTTTTCTCATCGTTCTGAACCACTGGGTTCGTTTTCAAATTTTCGCTTGACGGAAAGTTCGCGTACAAAAATTGGGCCCCGGGGCACCTGCACCGTGCCCAATAGCCATTTGGGGCACCAAACGAGCTTTGTTCCCAAAACCGTCTGGTGCACGACTTTTTCTCATTGTTTTGAACCCCTGGGTCCCTTTTCAATGTTTCGCCTACAGGAAAGTTTACGCACAAAAAGTTGGCCTAGGGCACCCCCGCCGTGCCCGATAGCCATTTAGACCACCAAATGAGCTCTGTTCCCAAAACCTTTTGGCGCACGATATTTTCTCATCGTTCTGAACCCTGGGTCAGTTTTCAAATTTTCGCCCGCAGGAAAGTTTGCACACAAAAATTGAGTCCCGGGGAACGCCCGCCGGGCCCGATAGACGTTTGATGCACAAAACGAGCTCCGTTCCTAAAACTGTCTGGCGCACATATTTTTTTCATCATTCTAAACCTCTGGGTTTGTTTTCAATGTTTCGCCCGTCAGAAAGTTTGCGCACAAAAAATTGGCCCCAGGGAGCCCCCGCCATGCCCAATAGGCGTTTGGGCCACCAAAAGAGCTCCGTTCCCAAAACCTCTGGCGCATGGCTTTTTCTCATCGTTCTGAACCCTTAGGTCTGTTTTCAAATTTTTGCCCGTTGGAAAGTTCGCGCACAAAAATTGGGCACCGGGGCACTCTGAGCCCGATAGCTGTTTGGCGCACCAAACGAGCTCTGTTCCCAAAACCATTTGGCGCACGAATTTTTCTCATCATTCTGAACTGCTGGGTTCGTTTTCAAATTTTTGTCTGTCGGACAGTTCGCGCACAAAAGTTTGTCCCGGGGCACACCCGCCAGGCCAAATAGCCGTTTGGGGCACCAATCGAGCTCCGTTCCCAAAATCATCTGGCACACAACTTTTTCTCATCGTATTGAACCCTTGGGTCCGTTTTCAAATTTTTGCTCGACGGAAAGTTCGCGCACAAAAATTGGGCCGCGAGGTACCCATGCTGGGTTCGATAGCCGTTTGGGGTACCAGCTCCATTCCCAAAACCGTATGGCACATGGCTTTTTCTGATCGTTCTGAACCCTTGGGTTCGTTTTCAACTTTTCGCTTGCCGGAAAGTTCGCGCACAAAAATTGAGCCCTAGGGCACACCCGCCGGGCCCGATAGCTGTTTGGGGCACCAAACGAGCTCTATTCCCAAAACCGTCTAGCACACAACTTTTTTTCACCATTCTTAACCCCTGCCTTTGTTTTCACGCTTTTTCGCTTCGGAAGGTTCGCGCACAAAAAACAGCCCCTCGATGCAACCTGCGGGGCCCTGGGGGCCGTTTTGGGCACCAAACAAGCTCCGTTCGCGAAACCGTCTAGTTCATAGCTTTTTTTGATAGTTCTTAACCCCTAGTTCCATTTTTTTACTTTCGTGCATTGGAAGGTTCGGGCACAAAAAGTGGGCCCCGCGGCCCCGGGGGTCGTTTGGGGCACCAAACGAGCTCTATTCTCAAAACCGTGTGGCACATGACTTTTTGTCATAGTTCTTAACCCCTGGGTCCGTTTTTGCGCTTTTTCGTGATGGAAGGTTTGCACACAAAAATTGAGCCCCACAGCACCCCAACAGTGCCTGGCGACACCCCAGCGAGGCCCCACGACACCGCCGGGGACCGCTTGGGGAACCAAATGAGCTCCGTTCACAAAACCTTCTGGCACACACCTTTTTTCATAGTTCTTAATCCCTTGGTCCGTTTTCGCACATTTTCGGGCCGGAAGGTTCGAGCACAAAAAGAGGGCTCCGCAGCCCTGGGGGTCCGTTTGGGGCACCAAACGAGCTCCATTCGCAAAACCGTCTGGCACAGAACTTTTTTTCATCATTCTTAACCCCTGGGTCCGTTTTTGCGCTTTTTCGCTCCGAAAGGTTCGTGCACAAAAAATGTCCCCCTGGCGCAGCCCGCAGGTCCCCGAAGCCGTTTGGAGTCCCAAACGAGCTCCGTACGCAAAACCGCCTGACACACAGCTTTTTTTCAAAGGTATTAACCCCTGGTTTCGTTTTCGCGCATTTTCGCGCTGGAAGGTTCAGACACAAAAAGTGGGCCCTGGGGCCCCGGGGGCCGTTTCGGGCACCAAACGAGCGCCGTTCCCTAAAACGACTGGCGCACGACTTTTTTTCATAGTTTTTAAGCCCTAGGTCCGTTTTCACGCTTTTTCGTGACGGAAGGTTCGCGCACAAAAATTGGGCCCCGTGGCAACCCCGCGACACCCACCAATGCCCCACGACACCTTAGCGAGGCTCTGCGACACCTTAACGAGGCCTCGCGACAGCCCCGCAGGGCCATGTGACACCTTCTCGGGGCTTCGAGGGCCGTTTGGGGCACAAAACGAGCTCCATTCGCAAAACCGTCTGGCACACGGCTTTTTTTCATAGTTCTTAACCCTTAGTCCGTTTTTGCGCTTTTTCGTGACGAAAGGTTCGCACACAAAAATTGGGCTCCGTGGTAGCCCTCGGACACCCCAGCAGTGCTGGCGACACCGCAGTGAGGCCCTGCGACACCCCCGCGTGGCCCCGGGGGCTGTTTGGGGCACTAAACTAGCTCCGTTCGCAAAATTGTCAGGCACATGACTTTTTTTCACCATTCTTAACCCCTAGGTCCGTTTTCGGGCTTTTTCACTCCGAAAGTTCGCGCACAAAAAACGGTCCCCCGACATAGCCCGCGGAGCTCTTGGGGTCGTTTTGGCCACCAAACGAGCTTTATTTGCAAAAACATCTGGCACATAGTTTTTTTTTTCCATAGTTCTTAATCCCTGGTTTCGTTTTCACACTTTTGCGCACGGGAAGGTTCAGGCAGAAAAAGTGGGCCCCGGGGGCCATTTGGGGCACCAAACGAGCTCCATTCTCAAAATCGTGTGGCACACGGCTTTTTGTCATAGTTCTTAACCCCTGGGTTCGTTTTCGCGCTTTTTCATGACGGAAGGTTCGCACACAAAAATTGGGCCCCGTGACACCCCAGCAGTGCCTGGCAACACCCCATTGAGTCTCTGCGGCACCCTGGTGAGGCCCTAACATCCCCACACGGCACTGGGGACCGTTTGAGGCACCAAATGAGCTCTATTCGTAAAACCTTCTGACACATGCCTTTTTTCATAGTTCTTAACCCCTGTGTCCATTTTCACGCATTTTCGCGCTGGAAGGTTCGAGCACAAAAATTGGACCCTGCGACCGCGGGGGCCGTTTAGGGCACTAAATGAACTCCGTTCGCAAAACCATCTGGCACATGACTTTTTTTTCATAATTCTTAACCCCTGGGTCCATTTTTGCACTTTTTCGCTCCGGAAGGTTCGCACAAAAAAACAGCCCCCGGGCGCAGCCCGCGGGGCCTCGGGGGTCGTTTGGGGCACCAAACGAGCTCCATTCGCAAAACCGTTTGGCACAACTTTTTTTCATAGTTCTTAACCCTTGGTTCTGTTTTTGTGCATTTTTGCGCCGCAAGGTTCGGGCACAAAAAGTGGGCTCCGGGGTCGTAGGGGCCGTTTGGGGCACCAAACAAGCTCCGTTCCCAAAACCGTCTGGCACACAACGTTTATCATAGTTCTTAACCCCTGGGCGCTTTTTCATGACGGAAGGTTCGCGCACAAAAATTGGACCCCGTGGTAGCCCCACTACACCCTAGCAGTGCCTGGCGACACCCTAGCGAGGCCTTGGACATCCCAGCAAGGCCCCGCGACACCCTCGCTGGGCCCTGGGACCCGTTTGGTGCACCGAACGACCTTTATTCGCAAAACCTTCTGGAACACACCTTTTTTTCATAGTTCTTACCTTGGTCCATTTTTGCGCATTTTCACGCTGGAAGGTTCGGGCACAAAGAATAGGCCCCGTGGCCTGGGGGCCGTTTGGCTACCAAACAAGCTCCGTTCGGAAAATCGTCTGGCACACGACTTTTTTCATCATTCTTAATCCCTGGGTCCGTTTTCACACTTTTTCGCTCTGAAAGGTTCGTGCACAAAAAACAGCCCTTCGGTGTAGCCCGCGTGGCCGTTTAGGTCACCAAACGAGCTCCATTCGCAAAACCGTCTAGCACACAGCTTTTTTTCATAATTTTTAACCTCTGGTTCTGTTTTCGTGCTGGAAGGTTCGGGCACATAAAGTGGGCCTTGGGGCCCCAGGGGTCGTTTGGGGCACCAAATGAGCTCCGTTCCCAAAACTGTCTCGCACACGACTTTTTTTCATAATTCTTAACCCCTGGGTTCGTTTTCACACGTTTTCGCGTTGGAAGGTTCGGGCACAAAAAGTGGGCCCCGAGGCCCCAGGGGCTGTTTGGGGCACCAAACGAGCTCCATTCCCAAAACCGTATGGCACAAAGCTTTTTTTTGTAGTTCTTAACCCCTGGTTCCATTTTCATGCATTTTCGCGCTGAAAGGTTCGGACACAAAAAGTGAGCCCTGGGGGCTATTTGGGACACCAAACGAGTCCCGTTCGCAAAACCGTATAGCAATGACTTTTTTTCATTATTCTTAACCCCTGGGTCCGTTTTCGTGCTTCGTCACTCCGAAGGTTCGCGCATAAAAAATGGCCCCCCGGTGCAGCCTGTGGGGCCCCGGGGCCTGTTTGGGGCACCAAACGAGCTCTGTTCGCAAAACCATGTGATTTTTCATAGTTCTTAACCTCTGGTTCTATTTTCACGCACTTTCACACCGGAAGGTTTGGGCACAAAAAGTTGGCCTCGGGGGCCATTTGGGGCAACAAACGAGCTCCATTCCCAAAATCGTGTTGCACACGACTTTTTTTCATAGTTCTTAACCCCTGGGTCCCTTTTCGCTCTTTTTCATGATAGAAGGTTTGCACACAAAAATTGGGCCATTGTGGCAACCCCGCAACACCCTAGCAGTGCCTGACGACACCCCAGCGAGGCCCCACACCCCCGTGGGGCGTCGGGGGCCGTTTGAGGCACCAAACGAGCTCCGTTTGCAAAATTGTCTAGCACACGCCTTTTTTTCATAGTTTTTAACCCTTGGGTTTGTTTTTGCGCATTTTTACGCATGAAGGTTCGACACAAAAAGTGGGCCCCGTGGCCCCGGGGGCCATTTGGGGCACCAAACGAGCTCCGTTTGCAAAACCGTCTGGCACATGACTTTTTTTCATCATTCTTAACCTCTGGGTCTGTTTTCGCACTTTTTCGCTCCGGAAGGTTCATGCACAAAACTGGCCCCTTGGCGCAGCCCGTGGGCCATTTGAGGCACAAACGAGCTCCGTTCGTAAAATCGTTTGGCACACAGCTTTGTTTCATAGTTCTTAACCTCCAGTTCCGTTTTCGCGTCGGAAGATTCGGACACAAAAAGTGGGCCCCGGGACCTCGGGGACCGTTTGGGCTCCAAACGAGCTCCGCTTCCAAAACCGTCTGGCACACAGAATTTTTTTCATAGTTCTTAACCCGTGGATCCGTTTTCGCGCATTTTTGCACTGGAAGGTTCGGGCATAAAAAGAGGGCCTTGTGACCCCAGAGTCGTTTGGGGCACCAAATGAGCCTAGTTCGCAAAACCGTCTGGCACACGACTTTTTTCGCAAAACCGTCTGGCACACGTCTGGCAAATGACCCCCCGATGCAGCCTGCGGAGCCCCCCGGCGATTGTTTGAGGCACCAAACGAGCTCCATTTGCAAAACCGTCTGGCACACAACTTTTTATCATCATTTTTATCCCCTAGGTCTGTTTTTGTGCTTTTTTGCTCCGAAAGGTTCGCGCACAAAAATCGGCCCTCGGCGTAGCCTGTGTGGCCCCGGGCGCTGTTTAGGACACCAAACGAGCTTCGTTCGAAAAAACGTCTGGCACACGAATTTTCTTCATTGTTCCTAACCTCTGAGCCAATTTTCACGCATTTTCGTTCTGGAAGGTTCGGGAACAAAAAGTTGGCCCCGAGGGCCGTTTGAGACACCAAACGAGCTCCGTTCCAAAAACTGTTTGGCACACGACTTTCTTTTATAGTTCTTAACCCTTGCATCCATTTTTGGGCTTTTTCGTGATGGAAGGTTTGCGCACAAAAATTGGGCCCCGTGGCAGCGTCGTGACACCCTAACAGTGCTTGGCGACACCCCAGCAATGCCTGGCGACAGCCTAGCAGTGCCTGATGAGACCCCAGCAGTGCCTGGCGAGACCTCAGCAAGGCATCACGACACCCTGTGGGGCCTCGGTGGCTGTTTGGTGAACCAAACGAGCTCCGTTCACAAAGCTGTCTCGCACACGCCTTTTTTTCATAGTTCTTAACCCCTGGGTCTGTTTTTGCGCATTTTTTTTGCCAAAAGGTTCGTGCAGAAAAAGTGGGCCCCACGGCCTCAAGGGTCGTTTCGGGGCTCCAAACGATCTCCGTTCGCAAAACCGTCTGGCACACGACTTTTTTTCATTGTTCTTAACCCTGGGTCTTTTTTCCCACATTTTTGTGTCGAAAAGTTCGGGAGCAAAAAGTGGGCCCCAGGGGCCGTTTGGGGCACCAAACGAGCTCCATTCCCAAGACCGTCTGGCACACAGCTTTTTGTCATAGTTCTTAACCCCTGGGTTTGTTTTTATGTTTTATCATAATGGAAGGTTCGCGCACAAAAATTGGGCCCCGTGGCAGCCCCCCGACACCCCAACAGTTCCTGTCGACATGCCAACGAGGCCCTGCGACACCTCAGCAAGGCACTGCAACACCCCCGCGGGGCTGTTTGGGGCACCAAACAAGCTCCATTCGCAAAATCGTTTGGCACACGCCTTTTTTTCATAGTTCTTAACTGCTGGGTCTGTTTTTGCACATTTTCACTCGGAAGGTTCGGACACAAAAAGTGGGCCCCACGACCCCGAGGGCCGTTTGGGTCACCAAACGAGCTCCGTTTGCAAAATCGTCTGGAATACGAATTTTTATCATCATTCTTAACCCCTGGGTCTGTTTTCACGTTTTTTTTCTCCGGAAGGTTCGCGCACAAAAAACGGTTCCCCGACGCAGCCCACGGGGCCTCGGGGGTCGTTTTGGGCACTAAACGAGCTCCGTTTGCAAAACCGTCAGGCACACGACTTTTTTTCATCATTCTTAATCCCTGGATCCATTTTTGTGCATTGTTGTGCTGCAAGGTTCGGGAAAAAATTGGGCCTCGGGGCTCTGGGGGCCGTTTGGGGCACCAAACAAGCTCCGTTCCCAAAACCGTTTAACACCCTGCTTTTTGTCATAGTTCTTAACCCCTAGGTCTGTTTTTGTGCTTTTTCGTGACAGAAGGTTCACGCATAACCCATGGCAGCCCCACGACACCCCAGCAATGCCTGGCGACACCTCAGTAGTGCATAGTGACACCCTAGCGAAGCCTTGCGACACCTCAGCAAGGCATCGCGTCACCCTCGTAGGGCTCCGAAGGTCGTTTGGGGATCAAACGAGCTCCTTTTGCAAAACCGTCTTGCACACGCCTTTTTTTCATAGTTCTTAACCCCCGGGTCCGTTTTCGCGCATTTTCCCACCGGAAGGTTCGAGCACAAAAAGTGGGCCCCATGGCCCCAACGGCTGTTTGGGACACCAAACGAGCTCCGTTTACAAAACTGTCTGGCACACGACTTTTTATCGTCATTCATAACCCCTAGGTTAGTTTTTGCACTTTTTCGCTCCATAACGTTCACACACAAAAAATGGCCCCTCGGCGCAGCTCACGGGACCCTGGAGGCCATTTGGGGCACAAAACGAGCTCCGTTCACAAAACCGTCTGGCACACGGGTTTTCTTCATCGTTCTTAACTCTTGGGTCCATTTTCGCGCATTTTCATGCCGGAAGTTTCAGGAGCAAAAAGTGGGCCCTAGGGGAAGTTTGGGGCACCAAACGAGCTCCGTTCCCAAGACTGTCTGGCACACGACTTTTTGTCACAGTTCTTTACCCTTCGGTCTGTTTTTGCATGCGCACAAAAATTGGGCCCTGTTGCAGCCCTGTAACACCTCAGCGAGGCGCTGCGACACCCCCGCGGGGCCCCGGGGGCCGTTTGGGGCACCAAACGAGCTTTGTTTGCAAAACCGTTTGGCACACGGCTGGTTTTCATAGTTCTTAACCCCTGGGTTCGTTTTCGCGCATTTTGGCGCTGGAAGGTTCGTTCACAAAAAGTGGGCCCCACGGCCTTGGGGGCCATTTGGGGCACCAAATGAGCTCCGTTCGCAAAACCGTCTGACACACGGATTTTTTTCATCGTTCTTAACCACTGGGTTCGTTTTCGCGCTTTTTCGCTCCGGAAGGTTCTTGCACAAAAAACGGCCACCCGGCGCAGCCCGTGAGGCCTTATGGGTCGTTTGGGTAACCAAACGAGCTTCTTTCGCAAAATCATCTGGCACACGGTTTTTTTTCATCATTCTTAACCCTTGGGTCCGGTTTTGTCCATTTTCGTGCCGGATGGTTCGGGATAAAAAATTCGGCCCTAGGATCCCGGGGGCCGTTTGGGGCACCAAACGATCTCCGTCTCCAAAACCGTTTCACACACGGCTTTTTTTTTTTTTTTTTTTTTTATATTCTTAACCTTTGGGTCCGTTTTCGTGCTTTTACGTGACGAAAGGTTCGCGCACAAAAATTTGGCTTCGTGGCATCCCCACGACACACCAGCATTGCCTGGCGACACCCAGCAAGGCACCGCGACACCCCCACGTTTACGTGACAAAAAGTTCTCGCACAAAAAACGACCTCGCGGCGCAGCCCGCAGGGCCTGGGGGGCCGTTTGGGGCACCAAACGAGCTCCATTCGCAAAATCGTTTGGCACACAGCTCTTTTTCATCGTTCTTAACCCCTGGGACCATTTTTGCGCATTTTCGTGCCGAAAGGTTCAGGAGCAAAATGTGGGCCCAGTGGCCCTGGGGGCCGTATGGGGCACCAAACGAGCTCGCTTCCCATAACCGTTTGGCACACGATTTTTTTTCATAGTTCTTAACCCTTTGGTTTGTTTTCGCCTTTTTTCGTGATGGAAGGTTCGCGCACAAAAATTTGGCCCCGTGACAGCTCCGCGACACCCGAACAGTGCCTGGTGACACCCTAACGAGGCCGTGCGACACCCCAGCAAGGCACCGCAACACCCCCGCAGGGCCCGAGGGCCGTTTGGGGCACCAAACGAGCTCTGTTCGCAAAACCGTCTAGCACACGCCTTTTTTCATAGTTCTTAACTCTTCGGTTCGTTTTCACGCATTTTCGAGTCAGAAGGTTCGGGCACAAAAAGTGGGCCCACGGCCCCAGGGGTTGTTTAGGGCACCAAACGAGCTCTGTTCACAAAACCATCTGGCACACAACTTTTTATCATCATTCTTAACCCTGAAGGAAATCGGAAGTGAGATTTCCATTAGCAGCAGAATAAGATTATTCCAAATTACAATCATGAATGAACATATATTTACAGTCGACTTCAAAACAAACGGTTATGCAAATAATACAGAAGTTACACCATGAGAATCTCAAATATTTAGAGGAAAAAACTATACGAATAAATGCAGTAGCGTCTCCATGATTCGATGCGTGACCACTCGAACAACAGCAACCATGAACGCTCGATCTACAAGATCGTAACACCACACGAACAAATCATGAACACTTTGTGCTCGTCCTCAATGATCTCTTCGGTCACGAACTCTTTCGCAACACGGATGGACTCCTCCAAAGCACCACAAACGGCCTCCAGAAAACCTCGACAGTGTCGAGTTAAATCTGACACCACCAACAAGGCGACCTTGGTATTCTCTGAGAATCTAGAGGGTGCGCTTTGTTTGGACTTGGTATGAGGCAGACGAAAGAGGAAACAACGATCGCGTACACGATTGGGCAAGTGGCAGATGGCGGAGACCTATCATATAGGTCAATGCCCAATCATTTAGATAAAGCTATGCGATCGTCTAGGAAAACCTATGTGATCGTTTAACCTATCGTTTATCTCGGTTTGTCGCCTATAGACACTACACAATTGTTTACCTTGGGCATGGGATCATCTAGCAAAGCTATGCGATCATTTAGAAAATACTGCACGATCGTTTAGCTCGCACCTGCACGATCGTTTAGCTCGCCCAACCGTCGTTTAGTAAATCTGTATTTACTTGACGACTAACGTGAATTTCTTTTACGTGAGAGAAAACTCAAAAACCTTTTCAAACTTTTGTAAAACATCTTCTTTAAAATAGGAAACCACTTTCCTTTTAAACTCACGGTTACCATGATCCAATAACCACCCACTACTTTGGTTATTTAAAAGAAAAAGAATTAATTATCCAATAATTAATATTATTATAAATATAAATGATAACCAACTTATCATACTATATTTATAACCTATAGTTTTAATATTTCATCTCATGAAACATATAAACCATAGTTCTTTTTCTATTCCATGGTACTTAATGTAAATCTCATTTACATCAATCCTCCACTAGATATATCTTATATACATCATACCGATTATATCTTATATAATCAAAATACCTCTTGTGAATTTGAAAATTTCAAATCAACACCAAGAACTGATCCTCAACAGAATTTAAGCTACCAAGGGAATCTCATGGACCTATAGCTCCGAAGCTCCAACGGTATGTGAATAACTGACTAAACACTTTAGTCACAGGATCCACCATCCATTAACTGCCAGGCACTTCATTAAAGACCGACAACTGAACTAACTTTACTACAGATATATTATGTGTCCATCTTAACTAATCAGCAGTGCGACAACCCTTCACAGATCGTTTGTAAGTACATCTAGGCCAATAACCGTTATGCCCCTGTAGTTACATCCGTCTCCTTAAGTACTACTGATCCCTCTAATGAACATAAATCATAGTCCTATTATGACTGAGTCTTCTCTTCCAAAGAGAAGCTGTGTCCATTATGTTCAAGCCCCAGAATCAACCCTTAAGGGAGCAATCTTTCTACTTATCCCTGCTTTAGGAAAGGAGTGAATTCCATCTTGTGGATTGAGTTCTCAGCTCCTAGATCAGATAAGTCGCTAAAAAGGTAGGCATGTTGAGTTGGCAATCTGGCCACTGTCACCCATACTAATCAAAGGACCGCCTTCAAAGGCAGGAGTTCTTAAAACACTCAGGATTGAGGTCGTATCACCTATGGTCGTTTAGGTGAGATGCAAGTCTCTAGTATCAACGGCGTTATATACAGAGTCTAGTCATCTCCTGGTCCAGGTCTTATACAAACTCTTTGTATAGGACACCCCCGCTCCACGTCTCCACATGAATGGTTAGGATCTACCATCTATAGTAGTTTACAAAACTTGCAAACCTCTACAAAGCGGGTCGTATCCGTAGTGTCACCAGGATCAGGTATCCCACCTTAATCCTTATACTACAAACCTATTTAGGTTATCAATTAAGGCATGATCCACTTGTATATCACATATACATGCTTAAGTTCACATAAGATAACCAAGGAGCTTTGTTTATTGGATATGAGTAAATGGCAGAATTAAATAACATTGATTTTATTCATTGAACAATGTGTATTTTTACAAAACAATGAGACTCTGGGAGAATTAGGACACCAGTCCCAAAAATCTCCCACTTGTCCTAATGACTCGAGAGACTAATGTACAATACAATATAAAACTATACAATATACAATAAACTAGGGCATACTGATAACGAGCAGAAATGCACGTTATCATAGTGCTAAGTTCTTAAACAATATTGGATTGCATTGATGAAATATGTTAAATTGCGTCCATTAAACAATGTGGAATTTATTTCTCTATATCTGTTCACTCTCTGTTATTCACGCATGAGTAGCTAAATTAGTTTAATAGGTTGAGAAGTATTTACCAAGCACAACTAGGGAATCTTCATTCTTTGCGATTATCTTATTTATGTATGCTTCATTCGTCCATTAGAGATACTCGGGAGGGTAGTCTAAGGATAGGATTTAGACTTGGGAAGGTCAGGTTAGAATCTAGGTTTGGAAGAACCAGATTAGAACACATAAACAAGAGGTAGGCGCTTAGGAATGAGCACTATTTGTTATCAACGCATCGCATGCATCTTAGAGATAGGATATGATTGTATGCGGTCACTTTGCTTTCATACATCTTGCATCAACACATAGGAAAAGAGTAGAGACTTAGGGATGAGCTCTATGGACATTTTGCATTCAACACATGCGTCTTAGATTTAGGAGCATCACATTTAAATTGGAAAATGACTTGCTATGCATGGTAGTAACATGATCGCATAGTCTGACGAATTTCCGAGTAACGCTAGCTAAAGATCTTCTCAACCCGTTCATCGCATACTCATTGCATCTATCAACGTAACTTTCGTTTCTCAAATCCGCCACATTTATTTATTTCTTTTTGATCAATGCAAACAAAAAACCAAACACTTCATTTATTTACCCGGTTACCGCAAAGTTTTCATCAAAATTACCAACGCAATCTATTTTCACAAGTCCCTGTGTTCGACTCTGAACTTACCAGGAAACTCAGGGGAATTTACACTTGAATTCCGCTGGGGAAACTTGAGTGCACAATGCAATTCCATCAACGCATATCATCCATATTTCCACTTCATAAAAATACTGCATCAAGTTGTTAACGGTAATTTTTCTTTGATTTCTTTGCAGAACTCTCAATCTCTGGCGAATTATGACCCGGAGATTGAAAGGACATTTAGAAGAAGATTAAGAGACCGCCAACAGCAACCACAATCCGATAAAGAAGAGATGGCAGAGTAGCTTGGAGGTGGAGCACCATATGATAATAATGCCATGGCGAATCCGATTCTACTGGCAAACGATCGCAATAGGCCCATTAGGGACTATGCATCGCCAAACCTCTATGATTTCTCTCTGGGAATCATGAGGCCTTCCCTCAACAGAAGTAGATTCAAGATGAAACCGGTGATGCTGCAGATGATCCAGACTGCAGGTCAATTCAGAGGAAGGCATGGCGAGGACCCGCATCCTCACCTCCGAAGTTTTATTGAAATCTGTAACACTTTTTTGTTCCCAAACATCTCTGCTGAAGAAGTTCACTAACGTTATTCCCATTTTTTCTCTATGATCAGGTTAGGAAATGAGCATATTCTCTCGAATCGGGAGAGATCACTTCTTGGGAGTAGGTAGTGGAGAAATTTATGAAGAAGTATTTTCTACCTATCGAGAACGCAAGACAAAGGAAGCTTATTACTAATTTTAAACAAGACTTGGACAAATTGCTCCGCGATGCTTGGGCGAGGTTTAAAAGGTTGGTTCGGGTTGTCCATATAATGGGTTACCAGACTGCCTTAAAATGGAGATTTTCTATCATGGTTTGAATCCCGCCTCGCAGACCACTACCAATGCGGCAGCTGCTGGTGGTCTGCTTGACAAAACTTATGATGAGGTGAAGAATATCCTGGATCGCATCTCCAAGAACCATGAAGACTCGAGAGAGAGTGACCAGAGACTGAGACTTAAAGATTCTAACGCAAACAATGGTGTTATTGTTTCATTGCAAAACGAAATGACCGCAATGATGAATTTGATCCAAGGAATGGCGATCAGCAGACCAACACCGCAAGGTGGGAAAATCAACGCAATCAATCAGAACACCGCAAGGTGTGTGACTTACAGTGATGGGCATGCGATGGAAGATTGCCCGCAAAATTCACAATCTATATACTTTGTGAAAAATAATCCCTTTTCAAACACTTACAACCTCGGGTGGAGAAACCACCCCAATTTTTCTTGGAAGAATCAACAACAAAATTTTCAACTTGTGGCGCAAAAAGAAGGGCCACCAGGATTCTTCTAACGCAACAACGGTCAACCGAGCAATCAAGCAAGTAGCTCACAACAACCACCACAATTCTCTTCTTTGAAGAGCCTATTGAAGCAATATATAGAGAAAAATGAGATAGTGCTTTAAAGTCAGGCCACGTCCATCCGCAATCTTGAATTACAGATGGGCCAGATTGCAAGTGAGCTGAAAAGTAGACCGCAAGGGACATTGCCAAGTTCAACCGAACTTTCACGCAACTCGGGGGGATCAGGTAAAAAGCAATGTCAGGTTGTGACATTGCGTAGTGGGAAGACTGTGGAGGGAGAAAAGAAGGAGCATAGTAGAACAACTTCCATCGCAACTGAGCCTGAGATTATGGTAACTCAAGAAGAAGAAGGAGAAAATGAAGCAGTAGAACCTGAGGTATCGTCGAACTCGAAGCCTAATGAAACGGGAACCGTGAAAGTCCAGTTACCACCCTTCCCATAGAGACTAAGGAAGAAGAAAAACGAAGAGGTACAGTACCAACGCTTCTAATCTATGTTAAAGTAATTACATGTTAACATTCCTTTCGGTGAAGCGATTGAGGAAATGCCTGCCTATGCCAAGTTTCTGAAGGACATGGTAACTAAGAAGAGGGGCGCTGGGAAATTTACCACGGTGGCATTAACGTAAAGTTTCAAATCAATTATCCCACCGAAGATGAGCGATCCTGGGAGCTTCACTATTCCTTGCTCCATAGGAGGACTCTATATTAGGCAAACCTTGTGTGACTTGGGGGCCAGCATAAATTTGATGCCACTGTCAATTTTTAGACAATTAAATGTGGGGCAACTTGTGCCCACATCAGTGACTCTCTAATTGGCTGACAGATCTCTGGTTCATTCAGAAGGTAAGGTGAAGGATGTGCTGATCACGATTGACAAATTTATTTTGCCAGCTGACTTCATCATTTTAGACTATGAGGCCGACAAAGATGTGCCCATCATTTTAGGGCGGTCTTTTCTATCAACGGGCCGTGCTTAAATTGATGTGCACAAGAGAGAAATCACTTTAAGTATAAACGGACAGAAGCTCAAATTTAATATAATTCGTGCCATGAAATTCTCGGATGAAGAAGACCTGCAAGATTCTGATGATGACCTGAATTTGATTGAAGAAGAAAAGTCTGATGAAGAGTATGAAGAAGAGGATGCCAACGCATCCGTTGCTGCCTGCAATGCGTTCGTAGCAAAAACAAACAAAGAAGAAGAAATGATCGCAATGCAAGAAGTAGAGCCAAAAGAAGAACGAAAAACAACGCAACCTTCCCTGGTGGAACCACCAACACTTAACTAAAGACCCTACCAACCCATCTGAAGTACGCATTTTTGGGGCAGAGTGAGAAGCTGCCAGTGATCATTTCCTCTGCACTCAACAAAGAACAGAAGAATGTGTTGATGAGCATTCTCAAGAAACATGTGCGAGCAATTGGCTGGACATTCGCTGACATAAGAGGAATTAGCCCCGTGTACTGCATGCACCACATTTGTCTTGAAGACGACCACAAAGCAACAATTGAACATCAACGCAAACTCAACCTTGCGATGAAGGAGGTCGTCAAGAAGGAGATTATCAAATGGCTGGATGCGGGCATTATCTATCTCATAGCATATAGCATATGGGTCAGTCACGTGCAATGTGTGCCGAAGAAGGGCGGAATGACGGTAGTCCCAAATGAGAACAATGAATTAATACCGCAAAGAACCATCACTGGATGATGTATATGTATAGACTACCGCAAGTTGAATGAGGCCACAAAGAAAGATCACTTCCCTCTGCCTTTTATCGATCAAATGCTAGACCGACTAGCAGGGAATGATTTTTACTGCTTCCTGGATGGGTATGTCGGATACAATCAAATCATGATAGCTCCTGAAGATCAAGACAAGACCACATTCATCTGCCCATATGGGACATTCGCTTTTCGCCGCATGCCATTTGGCCTCTGCAATGCGCCAAGCACGTTCCAAAGGTGCATGATGGTGATCTTTTCAGATTATCTTGAGGACTCAGTGGAAATATTTATGGATGACTTCTCCGTTTATGGGAACACTTATGAAGTCTGCCTAGCCAACTTAGAGAAAATTTTGAAGAGATGTGAAGAGACGAATTTGTGCTCAACTGGGAAAAATGTCATTTCATGGTTAAGGAGGGTATAGTATTAGGACATAAAGTCTCCCAGGATGGCTTGGAGGTGGACAAAGCAAAGATCGATGCAATCGAAAAACTTCCACCTCTAACCAGCGTTAAAGCTGTGCGAAGCTTCTTGGGGCACACCAGATTTTACAGACGATTCGTCAAGGACTTTTCTAAGATAGCACGACCACTGAGTGCGTTGCTAGAGGCTGATAGAAAATTTGAGTTCGAACACAACTGCCTCAACGCATTCAGAGTTTTAAAAAATGCGTTGATTACTGCACTCGTACTGATTGCGTCGGACTGGACATTGCCATTTGAAATCATGTGCGATGTAAGCGGGTATGCGATGAGGGCAACTTTAGTGCAAAAGAGAAAAACAATTTTGCACCCCATCGCATATGCGAGTAAAACTTTAAACCCTGCTCAAACAAATTATACCACTATAGAGAATGAACTCTTAGCTGTGATTTTTGCGTTGGAAAAATTCCGGGCATATCTATTGGGAACCAAGGTACTCATCCATACCGATCACTCGGCATTCAAATACTTAATAACAAAGAAGGACGCAAAGCCAGGTTGATCAAATGGGTTCTCCTCCTTCAAGAATATCGAAATAATCAACCGGACGGGGACAAAGAATCAGGTTGAGGATCATTTGTCTAGACTGGAAAATCCTGAGGTTGATCGCAATGAGACTGAGGTGAGTGCCGTGTTCCCAGATGAGCAGCTGTTCCACATAGAAGAATTGCCCTGGTATGCGGACATCGTTAATTATTTGGTTTGTGAGCAATTTCCTGACGATTACACCTATCATTAATAGAAGAAGCTCAAGCACGAATGCAAACATTATTATTGGGATGAGCCAAATCTGTATAAGAGAGGTGCATACCATATTATTCGATTATGAAACCAAATGCTACTCAACAACGCATATTGTCACAATGCCACGACTCACCATATGGTGGGTACTTTGGAGGGCAATACACTGCAGCCAAGGTTTTGCAAAGTGGATTCTTTTGGCCCACATTATTTAAGGATGCTGCTGACTACGCAATGAGATGTGATCGATGTCAACGCACAGGCAACATTTCATGGAAAAACGCAATGTCAATGAACACTATCTTGGAGCTGGAATTATTCAACGTATGGGGGATTGATTTCATGGGACCATTACCTCCTTCGCATGGCAAGCATTACATTTTATTGGCCGTCGATTATGTTTCCAAATGGTAGAGGCCATAGCATGCGCCGCAAGTGATGCGGCGGTAGTCACCTAGTTCCTGAAGAAAAATATTTTCACTCGTTTTGTCACCCCTCGTGCCATCATAAGTGATGAAGGATCACACTTTGTCAATCACAATATCAAGGAGCTGCTGTGCAAGTACAATATCCTTCACAAAGTGGCCACTGCATACCATCAGCAAACGAATGGTCAAGTTGAAGTGTCCAATCGAGAAATTAAGTTGATACTTGAGAAGGTAGTAAAGCCTTCGCGGAAAGATTGGGCAATGAAGCTTGATGATATGTTATGGGCATACCGGACCGCATTCAAAACACAAATAGGTATGTCCCCCTATGCGTTGGTATTTGGAAATGCGTGTCCTTTGCTTTTAGAGCTAGAGTATGAAGCATTGTGGGCAGTCAAGAAGCTGAATTTTGATTTAAAGAAGGCAGGGGAAGCGTGAAAAATGCAATTGGTCGAGCTGGAAGAATGAGGAACAATGCATATGAAAATGCAAAGATTTATAAAGAGTGCACCAAGCGCTGGCATGATCAACGCATATACGGTAAGAACCTCTAAGTCGGGCAAAAGGTCTTACTCTTCAATTCAAGATTGCAGCTCTTCCCGGGAAAATAAAAATCACGTTGGTCCGGTTCCTTCATCATTAAAGAAATATTTCCGCATGGTGCGGTAGAGCTGAGCACTGAGGATGGCAGTCGAACATTTAAGGTTAATGAACAGTGAGTCAAGGCATATTGTGGAGGTAATTTCCAGCCAGAAACAGCCTCCGCAAGGTTGAAAAACCTGGACTACTCACCTACATGATTCTTGAACTCTTATCCCTTCGTTACTTTACTTTTATTTTATCTATCTGAATCTTACTTAATTTCTTTCTCTAAAAAAAAAAAACTTGTTGTTTTGTTTTAAAATCATTTGACCCTCTCTTTTTCTATTTACAACGATTAAGTCACAGGATTGCAAAGATATTACATGAAGAAGAAAATGATCCAACTCCATCACCGCAATCCACAAAAGATAGATCGCTGCAAAGATGGATGCGTCAATACAATGCGGGCAACAACGCAAAATTTGGGGATGTACTCTTCCTTATCTTTATTTTCGATTTTGCGCTGTCACATTGCATTTTAGTCTTCAAAGTTTTATCACCGCATCCTCTTTAATCACCGCAATCATTTGACATAGATAAATTTAGTAGTTTACATTTTGCTAAGTATGATTTCAATCTAGAAAAAAATATGCTTCTATTTCTTTCATATATATTAGAGTCAACTTAATCTCAAGATAGTCATCTCATGAAATATTTCTAGAAGTTAGGGTTTGCTAGCTTTCTTTCAAACTCTCTTTACAACGTATTCTAGAACATCACATAACTTATTTTAATCTTTTGGCAATGAGGACATTGCCACATTTTAAATTTGGGGGTGGGGTATTTGTTCCGACCTTGCTATTTCAAAAAAAAAAAAAAAAATTGAGAATAACAACTCCACTGTCAACGCAATGGGAAACCCATGTTGATAAGAGTTAATTGTGAAAGACACTTACCTGTAGTTGGATGTCCGCATGACACACGTGGGGGCAAGCCAAAACAAAAGTAAGTTACTAGGATCAACGTATAAATCAATGACCGCAACTCCACTGCCAAATCAGTATGAGTTTAGTCTGAGAAAGAGTGCATTGCTCGTAGTTGGATGTCCGCATGACACACGTGGGGGCAAGCCAAAACGAAGGCAAGCCATTTGGATCAGCACAAGGTCAGAAAAAAAAAATATAAGCAATGAAGAAAATTTTTGTGCAAGGATAAAATGATTTGACACCTCGGTAGAAAATTTTCTTTTTGAAATAAATCATGCGATGTTCCAGAATTTGTAAAGTCCTTTTGAAAGTTAAGCTTGCAGTCCCTAGGTCTTAGAAATATTTTAAGAAGAAACTTGAATAAGACTTAAGAAAATTTTGGTATATAGGATTTGAATGTAGTATCCTTGAGAAATCTAGGAAAAGAACTTTGCGGTTGACTTGCTAAAGGAATCTTTAACTTATGCTTGAGGACAAGCATTGTTTAAATTTGGGGGTGTGATAACGGGTAGAAATGCACGTTATCATAGTGCTAAGTTCTTAAACAATGTTTGATTGCGTTGATGAAATATGTTAAATTGCGTCCATTAAGCATAAATTCTATAATATTGCGATCGCATGCGTTCAACACATTAGAACTATTGATTTTTGTATTTTTGTGCAGAATATGCGTTAACGCAATGCAAAGATTGTGATCATAGGAATTCAGTGGTCGAGCGCAACTTCACCGCAAACCTTTGCATTGATCGTGCTCGCAAACATTCGCCCGAGAAGGATCATCGCAACTTGGTCAGCGCAACATGGTGGGCACATCTAGGTGAAAGGCCAATTAAGAGCGATGAGACAGAAAGCTGATGACGGTCGAATCCAAATTAAGTTGACAGCCGATAACGGTCACAAAGTACATTCAACTTTATCGGTAACAATCATTCGGCGCGTCAATTAGGAATTAAAGCTGTCCCATCTGTACAACCGAGAGAGAGAAGCCGCCTTTCACGATGGATGCTCTATAAATACCAAGTGCATTCTTCAGAAAAGGGGTTCACCACTTTTACAATCTTTTGTTCCACGAGTTCACGCCTCTGCCCATAGTTTTCTTTCATTTTAAGGTGGATGCAAGGGAGAAAGTTGTGCCGGTAGATCATTTTGGTAAGCTTGGGAGAGCGCTGGAAGCTCCAAAGACAGAGAGAGGGCCGACGCCTGCGGAAGCGGGAACATACTTAGAGCAAAATAGAGATTTCAGTGTAAAAAGCCTCGGTCAGCAAGGAATTTCTACCGGGCTTTCTACCTTTAACTTCCATTGACATCTTGTACTCAACTCATTTATAAGAATTTAATTTATTTCTCTATATCTGTTCACTATCTATTATTCACGCATGAGTAGCTAAATTAGTTTAATGGGTTGAGAAGTATTTAGCTAGCACAACTAGGGAATCTTCATTCTTTGAGATTATCTTGTTTATGTATGCTTCATTCGTCCATTAGAGATACTCGAGAGGGTAGTCTAAGGACAGGATCTAGACTTAGGAAGGTCAGGTTAGAATCTAGGTTTGGAAGAACCAGATTAGAACGCATAAACAAGAGATAGGCGTTTAGGAATGAGCACTATTACTTATCAACGCATCACATGCATCCTAGAGATAAGATATGATTGTATGCGGTCACTTTGCTTTCATACATCTTGCATCAACACATAGGACAAGAGTAGAGACTTAGGGATGAGCTCTATGGACATTTTGCATTCAACACATGCATCCAAGATTTAGGAGCACCGCATTTACATTGGAAAATGACTTGCTATGCATGGTAGTAACATGATCGCATAGTCTGATGCATTCTTGAGTAACGCTAGCTAAAGATCTTCTCAACCCGTTCATTGCATACTCATTGCATCAATCAATACAACTTTCGTTTCTCAAATCCGCTGCATTTATTTATTTCTTTTTCATCAACACAAACAACAAACCAAACACTTCATTTATTTACTCGGTTACCGCAAAGTTTTCATCAAAATTACCAACGCAATCTATTTGCACAAGTTCCTGTGTTTGACCTTGGACTTACTAGGAAACTTAGGGGAATTTAAACTTGAATTCTGCTGGGGAAACTTGACTGCACAACGCAATTTCATCAACGCATATCATCCATATTTCCACTTCATAAAATACTGCATCATATACCCTAATATCATCTCCTACTTGCCGTAGACAAGATGCTGCATGTCCCGCAGACCCAGACTTTCCAAGTGACCCTCAAACACGTTAACTGTGAGGGCCTTTGTAAAGGGATCAGCAACGTTGTATCCCATAAGGATCAGATATTATGTCCATATAAAAGCATGTAGACCCTCGTTCTCCGAAGATACTTGAGGATCGTCTTAACCACCATCCAGTGATCAACATCCTCCATTGCTTTCTTAAAAGACAACGGATCCTCGACCCCATCATTCTAATGACGTTTTTGAAGGAAATTGGAATCGGGATTTCTATGAGCAGCGGAAGCAAGACTATTTCTAATTATAACCATGAATCAACAAGTCATTTATAGTCGACTTCGTACAAGCGGTTATACAATATACAGAGAAATTACAGCATGAAACAATAAATGTACAGAGGGAGAAACTGTATTAACAACAGCAGAAGCGTCTCCACGCTCCTATGCGCACTCTGATCGAACAAAAGCAACCACGAGCGCTCGATCTACACGACCGCATCACCGCACGAACACAGCACAAACACTTCACACTCGTCCTCAACGATCTCCTCGGCCACGAACTCCTCCGCAACAGAAACTCCTTCATAGAACCACGAACGATCTCCGAAAAACCTCGACGATGTCGAGTTGAGTCTGACACGACCAACAAGGCGACCTTGGTATTCTCGATGTGAGAATCCAGAGGGTAGGCTTTGTTCGGACTTGGTGTGAGGCAAACGAATGGAGGAAACAGTGATCGCGTACACGACTGGGCAAGTGGGAGAAGTCGAAGACCTATCGTATAGGTCGATGCCCAATCGTTTAGATAAAACTATGTGATCGTCTAGCAAAATCTATGCGATCGTTTAGCTCTATCGTTTAACTCGGTCGATTCTACACGATCTTTTACCTTAGGCCAGCGATCGTCCAGCAAAGCTATGCGATCGTTTAGTAAACACTGCATGATCGTTTAGCTAGCACCTGCACGATTGTTTAGCTCGCCCAGCCGTCGTTTAGTAAATCTGTATTTACTTGACGACTTCCGTGAGTTTCTTTTCGCCGGAGAGAAAACTCAAAAAATTTCAAACTTTTGTGAAAAACTTCTGTAAAAACCTCTTTTCAAAATAGGAAGCTGATTTCTTTTTAAACTCACGGTTACCATGATCAATAACCACCCACTACTTTGGTTATTTAAAAGAAAAAGTATTAATTATCTAATAATTAATATTATTATAAACATAAATGATAACCAACTTATCATACTATATTTATAACCTATAGTTTTAATATTTCATCTCATGAAACATATAAACCATAGTTCTTTTCCTATTCTATGGTACTTAATGTAAATCTCATTTACATCAATCCTCCACTAGATGTATCTTATACATCATATCGATTATATCATATATAATTAAAATACCTCTTGTCAATTTGAACATTTCAAATCAACATCAAGAATTTGATCCTTCAACATGAATCCAAGCTACCAAGGGGACCTCATGGACCTGTAGATCCGAAGCTCCAATGGTACGTGATAACTGACTAAACTCTTTAGTCATGGGATCCACCACCTGTTAACTGGCAGGCACTCCACTAAAGACCAACAGCTAAACTCTCCTCACTACAAATATATTATGTGTCCATCTTAACCAATGAGCAGTGCGACAACCCTTCATAGATAGCTCGTAAGTACAGCTGGGCTAATAACCGTTATGCCTCTATAGTTACATCTATCTCCTTAAGTACCACTGATCCCTCTAATGAACATAAATCATAGTCCTACTATGACTGAGTCTTCTCTTCCAAAGAGAAGCTGTGGCTGATAGAACATGAGACATACGCAGTGGAATAAGGATCTAATTAAACTCTAATTGCTTTTAATTAAAAGGAAAATAGCATGCAAATAAAAAAGAAAAACAGTAAATTAAAACGAGTAAAGTACAACCTTTGTAGCTCCCGAAAAATGTTTTTTCTCGCTGAATCTCGACCTGATCTCTTCCGAACCACCACTAGAGTTTACCCGCTATTCTCTGGACTCAGAACCAGGTTGTGGGACCCGGTGAATGAAGGAATGGAAAGGGGAAGAAATAGTGGTTCAAAGTTAATGTGAGAAAAAAGAGAATTTTGGAAACACAAATTATAAAAATTCAGCTTGCTTAAAGGAGAAAAAAAGAAGAAATTTGTTTTATAAAACTTCCTTTTTATAAAACAATTACATGCATCTAATGCATTTAAAAACTCACCAAAAATCAACACCTCACAAAGCACTAAACCAAAGTGGGCTATGTGTCATTCTATAATGTTTACACATAGTCCACTTAAGTTAGTGGGATTATCCAAAAAAATGTTGGATAATTCCACTAACTCTTAGTCAAGGGCAAAATGGTCTTTTTCTATTTGGTCAAAGTCAAACTTTGACTTTTTGCGAAAAAGTCAACCCTTTGACTTTTTACAGTTTTGACCCTTTTGACTAATTTTTACCTCCCGAGCATTCATATTTTCAAAATTCAAATCACATTTGAACATAGAGCGCAATACAAAAAACCGATAGCTATATTGTATATACTTGTTGGTTTTAATCCCTTTTCCTAATTTGAACAATTTGAATTAATCCAATATACTGTTCTAAGTTTAATCCATATGAGCTAGCAAGGGGAACTAATGGACCTACAGATCATGGGCTCCAACAATCCGAGATTAACCGGTAAAACCCTTTAACCTAATTAATCAACATTTATTAACTAACGAGTCATCAACATTTGTTAACTAATATTTGTTAACTAACGGGTCATTCCATTAAAGTCCCGTAGTTGCACTCCCCTCATTGTAGATATGTATCTGTCTATCTGATATAACCATAATTAGTAAGCAAATCCTTCACAGGTTGTTCGTAATCTTAGCTGGGTCATAAAAACCGTTTTACCCCTAAGACTACATTTTGTTCCTTAAGTTTCACTGATTCTCCAATGAACAATTGGTTTAAGGTTCAACCTATAAACCGAACCCCTCTCGGGCTAAGGAGAGGGTGGGGCTCCTTGTTCAAGACCTGGATTCAGTACTAAAGGGTTCTATATGAACGATTCAGGATCACATCGTTTGTACTAACTACAAAGTAGGCCACATCCATAGTGTCCCCAGAACAAGGCGCCCAACCTTATCCATATACTATAGACCATTTTAGGCTATATACTCGAACTTGATCCATGTTTTATGTCATCACATAAAGTTCAAGTCTACATTAAATAGCCTCAGGACCTTAGTTTATTGGATTCAAGATTACAATTTCAATAATAATTTTATCGAAAAACAAAATAGAATGTGTTTATCAATTTATAAACTACAAGTTTTAGGACATAAAATCCAACAAAATCCCACTTGGACTAAAACTCCTAGTGGAGTATCACAATGTTGAATTTAAGTGAGAAACATATGAGTACAATAAACATATGAATACAATAAACTAGGGCATATACCCAAAAGTTCTCCCACTTGTCCTAGTTTACAAACTTCGTAGACCTAAACTCTGTAGGTGACCTTCAAACACTTTAGCCGTGAGGGCCTTTGTAAAAGGATCAACAATGTTTTGCTCAGAAGATATCTGGGTCTCTACAATGTTTCCACGATGTACAATCTCCCTGATAAGATGGTATTTGCGCTCAATATGCTTGCCGCGCTTATGGCTTCTTGGTTCTCTTGAATTTGCAACTGCACCACTATTATCACAATATAGGGTGATAGGTAGATGCATATTTGGAACGACTTCCAAATCTGTCAAGAATTTCCTTAACCATACTACTTCCTTTGCTGTTTCACATGCAGCTACGTATTCAGCTTCCATTGTAGAGTCCACGATACAGTTTTGCTTCACACTTCTCCACACTACTGCTTCTTCATTCAGAATGAACACTGGTCCCGATGTAGATTTTCTTGCATCTTTATCGGTTTGAAAATCAGAGTCAGTGTATCCAGTAAGGATCAAATCCTTAGTACCACACACGAGCATGTAGTTCCTTGTTCTCCTAAGATACTTGAGGATATTTTTAACGGTAGTCCAATGATCATATTTAGGATTGAACTGATACCTACTGACTATCCCTATTGCATAGCATATGTCAGGTCTAGTACGTAACATTGCATACATCAGGCTCCCCACTGCAGAAGCATAGGGAATTCGTCTCATATCCTCAATCTCTTGAGGTGTCTTAGGACATTGATTCTTTAATAAATGAATTCCATATCTATAAGGTAACAGACCTCTTTTGGAATTCTGCATCTTATACCTAGACAACATTTTGTCTATATAAGTTGCTTGAGACATGGCTAGTGTTTTGTTCTTGCGGTTCCGAATAATCTGAATCCCGAGAACATACTGCGCATTTTCTAAATCTTTCATTTGGAACTACGTTGCTAGCCATTTCTTGATGTCAGTTAGGTACTACTTCATTCCCAATGAGTAGAATATCGTCCACATATAAAACTAAGAACGCTATAGTAGAATTGACGATCTTCTTGTAAACACAAGGCTCGTCAACATTCTGTTCAAAGCCATAAGATTTGATCGCAATATCAAATCTTATATTCCAAGATCTAGAAGCTTGTTTCAACCCATAAATGGATTTTTGAAGCTTACAAACCTTTTGTCCTTGACTCTGTGCAATAAACTCCTCTGGTTGAGCCATATAGATACTCTCTTCAAGATCGCCATTTAGAAAGGCTGTCTTGACACCCAACTGCCAAATTTTATAATCATAAAAGGTGGCAATGGATATGAGTATTCTAATCGACTTAAGCATGGCAACGGGAGAGAAAGTTTCTTCATAGTCCACTCCCTTTCTCTAGGTATAACCCTTTGCCACAAGTCGAGCTTTAAAAGTATGTACTTTACCGACTTGGTCTCGTTTTCTCTTGTAGATCCACTTACAACCAATTGGTTTTACATCATTTGGTTGATCTACAAGTTCCCAGTCAGAATTGAAGTACATAGACTCCATTTCAAGGTCCATGACTTTGACCCACTGATCATGGTCCACATCTTTCATCGCCTGTTTATAGGTCGATGGATCTTCTATGCTGTCATCAGGTATGACGACTTGTATTTCTGTTCAACCCAAGTAACGGTCAGGCTGATGAACAACCCTTCCACTATGTCGAGGCATTCTCAACTCTTGAGAAGGATGTGACCGACCAGATGTATTAGTTTTATCTACTACTTTAGTAGATGAACTAGTTCTATTTGTAGCGTCTTTGAAAATTTCATTCAATACTAGTCTACTGCAAGGTTAATGACTTTTTATGTGGTCTTCCACTAAGAATGTGGAATTTGTCGATACAAATACCTTATGCTCTTGAGGATCGTAAAATAGACCACCTTTTGTTTCTTTTGGATAACCTATAAATAGGCATAGTTTTGAACGATGTTCCAATTTTTTAGGATTTTGCACCAACACGTGTGCCGGGCATCCCCAAATCCTAAGTGACGTAAACTGCCTTTATGCCCTTTCCATAGCTCATAAGGTGTTTCTGAAACACTTTTAGAGAGAACGTTATTCAAAATATAGACAACAGTTTCTAATGCATGTCCCCAAAAGGAATCCGGTAACTTAGCAAAGCTCATCATTGAGCGAACCATGTCCAACAAGGTTCTGTTTCTTTTTTCAGATACACTGTTCTGCTGAGGCATATTAGGTGCAGAGAGTTATGACTTGATTCCGTGTTCTATCATATAGTCATGGAATCTTAAGTCCATGTACTCACCACCTCGATCTGATCGTAGTGTCTTAATTATTTTACCTAACTGGTTTTCAACCTCAGCCTTATATTCTTTGAACTTTTCAAAAGAGTCAGACTTGTGATACATTAGGTAAATATGACCATACCTTGAATAATCATCAATAAAATTGATGAAATATTCATACCCACCTGGAGCTTTGACATTCATCAGTCCATAGAGATTCGAATGTATGAGCTCTAAGGGTATTGTGGCTCTGAGACCTTTTCTAGTAAAAGATCTCTTAGTCATTTTTCCCTCAAGACAAGACTCACATGGAGGTAAAGAATTGTCTTCTAACTGACTTAGGAGTCCATTCTTAACCAATCTCTCAATCCTTTTGAGATTTATGTGGCCAAGTCTTAAGTGCCATAGATAGGCATTAGAAGAAACTTTTTGTCTTTTATTATGAGTTTCAGCTGTTCTAAACATCTCAGTATTTAAGACAAATTTTGCTTTAGTTGGTCTTAACTTATATAAGTTGTTTTCAAGTATAGCAGAACAAATTTGAATACCTTTTCTAAAAATGAACGCTTCATTAACTTCAAAAGATATTTTATACATTTGTTCCATAATACAACCGATATATATTAAATTCCTCTTCATAAGAGGTGCATACAAAACATCTTTAAGTATGATATATCTATCGTCGAAAAACAACTTCAAGTCTCCCACTGCTTCGGCCGAGACAACCTCTCCTGTTCCAACCTTGAAGGTGATCTCGTCTTCTTCAAGCTTTTTCCAGGAACTAGTTTCTTGAAAAGAGAAGCAAATATGATTAGTGGCTCCTGAATCCAATATCCAGGTTGTGGTATCATCCTCCACTAAACATGTCTCAACAACTAGTAAATCATATTTACATTGTGCTTTTTTCAAGGCATGGGCCTGAGGACATTCCTCAGTTAAGACAAATCTCAGGTCATCTATTACTAGTCTTGAATTCATATTGTTTTTCCATGTTGAGTAATTATCACCGTTTAGTTTCTCGGAAGCTAAGAGTTGATCTAGAGAGCTAGTCATGCTGAAAAGAAAAACATATCCTTTTCAGTAAAAAAAACATTAATTTTTTAAATCCAATCAAGTTTAGCAAAAAAAACTAATTATTATATTTTGCAACGATATTTCAATGGTTTAGAATAACCTCCACCGAGGGGTGATCGACTATTCCTCCGTTGAACCAAGACTATCTTGACTAGATACTATCACCAGAATAACTCTTATCCCTATAGTAACTCAGTTATCGCTACTTTGGTCAAGAATTTACTAACATTTAGTAATTCTCGTAAGTGTGACCCTCCATTTTTAGACCTCAAAGATTGGAATCATTATGCTCCCGAAGTTGGAAAGACAAGAATGAAAACGGACCTGAGAGACCTTATCTATTTCTAGAGTTCGCGGAGTTCTGAATCCTATAATACAATCCTCCGATTGGTAAGGTCGCTCCAGGGCAGACATGCAGGCGCATTATAGGAATCTCATGGTGCGACCTAATGGAAGAGATCGTAGGATGTGTTGACACACTTCCTTTTCCCACTTACTATGAACAACTTCCCCTATTCACCTTGGTATTGACTCATGCAAACACTCTCCGAATGGAGTCCGCTCCTAGGGTGGCCCAAAGCCAAGCATGAATCTCACGGTGTGAACTCTTAGGGATGTTAGAGCTAAAAGTACATTACTTCTCTCCAGCTGAAATGTTCTAGACGGTTAGGGTATAAAACACTTAGCGATACATTTCGGCTAACTTAAACATATCCTAAGTCTAGGTGATTCATCTGAGTATAACTTTTATACTGAATTTTTAACCTACGATGTCTAGGTGATAAACAAATTTTACCTCACACCGCTCATGCATGCTCATAAAACCGATTTAACCTAACTCAGATGCCGGCTCGATCTCCAGGTAGTAGGTGTTTCGTGAACCGTCAACTTAAAAACCTTCAACCTTAGTCATCTTATATGACTTTTTGCCAAGATCTTGCCGGGTGAGTTTTCTTGTAACTTCGATTTTACAAGATATCGACCTATTTTCTATGAAAATTGGGATTGCTCGATGGTTAACCCTAAGTGAGCATGCATCTTATCTGTATTATAGATTTTAGAAGTCTAGGTTATTTTATAACAATTATAACCCTAGAACATTCATCTATAGCATGCTTCATTCAAACAAAGATGCTTTAATATAACACTTTGTATAAGACACCCCCGCTCTTATACAAACTCTTTGTATAGGACACCCCCGCTCCACATCTCCACACGAATGGTCTGGATCTACCATCTGTAGTAGTTTACAACTCTTGCAAACCTCTATAAAGCGAGCCGCATCCATAGTGTCACCAGGATCAGATATCCCACCTTAATCCTTATACTACAGACCGATTTAGGTTATCACTTAAGGCATGATCCACTTGTATATCACATATACACACTTAAGTTCACATAAGATAACCAAGGAGCTTTGTTTATTGGATATGAGTAAATGCCAGAATTAAATAACATTTATTTTATTCATTGAACAATGTGTATCTTTACAAAACAACGAGACTCCGGGAGAATTAGGACACCAATCCCAACAATTTCCCACTTGTCCTTATGACTCGGAACAACTTCCAAATCTGTAAGGAACTTCCTTAGCCAAACAACCTTTTTAGCTGCTTCACAAGCTGCTATGTATTCGGCTTCCATAGTATAGTCCGCGATGCATCCTTACTTGATGGTTTGCTAAACTACAGCCCCTTCATTCAGAGTAAACACTATCCTCGATGTCGATTTGCGAGAATCTCGATTGGTCTGAAAGTCAGAGTCCGTGTATCCTGTAAGGATCAGATCCTTATCTCCATACACAAGCATGTAGTCCCTCGTTCTCCGAAGATACTTGAGGATCGTCTTGACCGCCGTCCAGTGATCAAATCCTGAATTGGACTGATACCGACTGACAATCCCTACTACATAGCAAATGTCGAGTCTGGTACACAACATTGCATACATCAAGCTTCCTACAGCATAAGCATAGGGAATCCGTCTCATCTTCTCAACCTCTTGAGGTGTCTTAGGACATTGATCCTTAGACAGAATGATTCCATGCCTGAAAGGTAACAAACCCCTCTTGGAATCCTGCATCCTATACCTGATCAACATTTGATCAATGTATGATGCCTGAGATAGGGCTAACCGTTTGTTCTTGTGACCCCAAATGATCTGGATCCCGATAACATACTGTGCCTCTCCCAAATCTTTCATTTGGAACTGGGCAGCTAGCCAACTCTTAATGTCAGTTCGATATCCTACATCATTCTCAATGAGTAGGATATCATCTACATACAGTACTAAGAAAGCTACTGAGCTGTTGATGATCTTCTTGTAAACACAAGGCTCATCAACATTCTGGTCAAAACCAAATGACTTGACAACAGTGTCAAATCTGATGTTCCAAGATCGAGATGCTTGTTTCAACCCATAAATGGACCTATTAAGCTTGCAAGCTCTTTGCTCTTGATCTGGAACTAGAACCCCTTTGGTTGAGTTATATAGATGGTCTCCTCAATATTACCATTCAGAAAAGCAGTCTTGACGTCCATTTGCCATATTTCATAATCATAGAATGTGGCTATGGATAGAAGAATCCTGATAGATTTAAGCATGACAACAGGTGAGAAAGTTTCCTCATAGTCAACTCCCTCAACCTGGGTATAACCCTTTGCAACGAGCCTAGCGTTAAAGGTTTGCACCTTTCCATCTACACCTCTCTTTCTCTTATAGATCCACTTACACAGAATAGGTCTTACGCCATCAGGTGGATCAATAAGCTCCCAGACGTTGTTAAAGTACATAGACTCCATTTCCTGGTTCATGGCCTTAACCCATTCATCTTTGTTAACATCATTCATTGCTTTCTTAAAAGACAATTGATCCTCGACCCCATCATTCATAATGACGTTTTGGGCTTTAGTCAAACCCATGTAGCGATTCGGTGGGTTCAAAACCCTCCCACTACGTCGGACAACCCCAAATCCTGAAGTGGTGTAAACTACCTTTACAACCTCTCCATAACTCAATAGGTGTTTTAGAAACACTTTTTGAGGGAACCTTGTTCCAGATATAATATGCAGTCTGCACTGCATAACCCCAAAACGAGTCTGGAAGATGAGCATAACTCATCATAGACCGAACCATGTCCAACAAGGTCCTATTTCTCCTTTCCGATACACCATTTTGCTGAGGTGTACCTGGGGCCGAGAGTTGGGACGCAATCCCATGTTCTATCATATAGTTCTGGAATTGGAGGTCCATATACTCTCCACACGATCAGATTGTAGTATTTTTATCTTCTTACCTAACAAGTTTTCAACTTCAGCCTTATACTCCTTGAACTTGTCAAGAGCTTCAGACTTACGTTGCATTAGGAAGAGATACCCAAACCTTGAATAATCATCTATGAAAGAGATGAAATATTCATACCCACCTCAAGCTCTAACATTCATCGAACCACAGAGGTCTGAATGTACAAGCTCCAAGGCTTCCTTGGCTCTGTAACCTTTTCCAGTAAAAGGTCGTTTGGTCATCTTGCCTTTGAGACATGATTCACATACCAGCAAGGAGTTTTCTGCTAAACTCTTTAGAAGTAGTCAATTCTTCACCAACTTCTCAATCCTATTGAGGTTGATGTGACCTAACTTTAGATGCCAAAGATGGGCATTTTTCTTTGGAGAAACCTTTGGTCTTTTAGCTGTTGTTGCCGTACTAAACATTTCAGTGTTAAACAAGGCTTTTATGACTAACGACCTTAGTACATATAAGTTATTTTCCATTGAACCATAACCAATCTCCATTCCATTCTTGAAAATAAACACTTTATTCTCAGAAAAGGAGACGGTAGCCTTGTTCAATGAGACGAAACCGAGATTAAGTTCCTCTTGATATGAGGAACTACGAAAACATTATCCAGTAACAAATAAAATTTCTTGTCAACAAATAACTTCAGCCTGCCTACAGCAAAATCTGAGGCAACCTCACCAGTACCGACTCGAAGAGTCATCTCTCCCTGTGGCAACGTTTGCCAGAAACTGAATCCTTAGTAAGAGGAACTGATATGATTGGTAGCACCTGAATCAAGGATCCAGGCAGAATCATCATTCTCTACCAGACATGTCTCCAAGACCAATAAATCATATTTACTATCTTGTCTCCACTTTTGGAGAGTAGTGGGATGGAGGTCGTTTGCCACGAAATTCGTTTCACACGATTCTTTCCACTGTAAGTAATCGGTCATATTTAAAAGCTTTAGATGGAAATGATGGAATACGAGAAATACGCAGTGGAATTGAGACCTAATTACACTCTAATTGCTTCTAAATTAAAGGAAAATAGCATGCAATTGAAGGAAAACACAGTGAATTAAAAGTGTAGAGATGCTACCTTTGAAGCTCCCGAAAGCCGCTTCTCCTCGTTGAATCTCAACTCGAACTCTTTTGGACCACTACTAGAGTTAATCTACTATCCTCTGGACTAAGAATTGAGTTGTGGGACCCAGTGGATGAAGAGAACCGAGAGAGAGAAAAGAGATGAAAATAAGGAATGGAATTTTGAGTAGGTTTGGGTGTTTCCTTTGTTTTTCACAAAGTTGTAATTTTCCAGCCCAAATATAAAAAAAACTAATTTTCAAAATGGCAAAAGTCTTTTAACTAAATTGAAAAGTCCAATAGAAAAAAGGCATGCAACAATTGCATGAAAAAACTTCACAAAAACCCAAAACCTAGAATCCACTCACTTAGTGGGCTTAATGTCTCCACTATAAGCCAACACTAGCCCACTCTTTTGTTAGTGGAATTATCCAACAAAAGTTTGGATTTTCCCACTAACTATAGTCAAAGGGCAAAGTAGTCATTTGGTCAAAGTCAAATTTTGACCAAAAAGTCAATATTTTGACTTTTTATGATTTTATCCGTGTTGACTAATTTTGACCTCCCGAGCATGAATCCGCATTCATTTTTTCGAAATTCAAATCACATTTGAATATAAGGTCAGTCAAAGTTTAACTTTTCAAAGTCAAAAAACAACTCTTTGACTTTTTACAACTTTAACCATTTCCATTATTTTCGAGCTTTCGAATATGAACATATTCATATTCTTGATATTTAAATCACATTTAAATATTAAAGCTGTATTTCTAAGCTGAAAAAAATCCGACCACTATATCACATATACTTGTCGGTTTCTCTCTCTCTACCTAATTCGAACAATTCGAATTATTCTATCATACTGTTCTAAGTTTATTCCATATGAGCTAGTAGGGGAACCTAATGGACCTATAGATCATGGGCTCCAACGATCCGAGATTAGCTAGCTAAACTCTTTAGACGGAGCTAATCAACATTCGTTAACTAATGGGTCATTCCACTAAAGTCCCGTAGTTGCACTCCTTTCACTATAGATATATTTGTGTCCATTTGATATAACCATGATTAGTAAGTTAATCCTTCACAGGTTGTTTGTAATCTCGATTGGGTTATAAAAACCGTTTTACCCCCAAGACTACATCTTGTTCCTTAAGTTCCACTAATCCTCTAATGAATAATTGGTTTAAGGTCCAACCTATAAACCGAATCCCTCTCGGGCCAAGGAGAGGGTGGGGCCCTTTGTTCAAGACCTGGATTTAGTACTAAAAGGAACAACCCATCTACTGTCCCTATAACGGGTAGGAGTGAATTCCGTCTTGCACTCTATATTCCCAGCTATCCACCCGATCTTACCCCTAAAATGGGAGGCTTATTGGGTCAGTGATATTGAGCTGCCCTCACCTATGCAGATCTAAGGATAATTCTGAGTGAACAGGAGTTCATAGTTAGCTCAGGATTAAGATTAAGTTACCTAGGTCATCAATTAACGAAATAGTCAGTTTTATACATAAAACGGTATTTAGAACGTAAAAAGTGACTATTTCATGGTTCAGTCTTATGTAAACTCTTTACATAGGATGCCTCCACTCACATATCTCTATATGAACAATTCAGGATCACATCGTTTGTACTAACTACAAAGTGGGCCGCATCCATACCCCAGAATAAGGCGCCCAACCTTATTCATATACTATAGATCATTTTGGCTATATATTTGAACTTGATCCACCTTTATGTCACTACATAAAGTTCAAACTACAATAAATAGCCTCAGGACCTTAGTTTATTGGATTCAAGATTACAATTTCAATAACAAATTTATCGAAAAACAAAACAGAATATATTTATTAATTTACAAACTACGAGTTTTAGGACATAAAATCCAACAGAAAATACTAACGAGTTGCTGAAAATAAAAACACATTGATTACGTCAAGTTTTAAGCGAATACTCGTTGAAAAACAAAACAACATCCAACAAGGTTTTAGCAAAACTAACATGAACCCCGTGTGACATCTAGTTTCGCAATGACACTTCAAAGGTTTAGGACAATAGCCGCCGAAGGGAGGTCAGTTATCCCTTTTCTAAATTGAGAAGATCTCAACCAGTCATTAATACCAGAACAACTCTTGCTTTTATAACGACTAGCCATCATTGATTTGGCCAAGAGATCATTAACTTACTTAACAATCTCCCATAAGTGTGAACTGCCATTTTAAGCCCTAGAGGTCTGTCCCAAAAGGTCAATCCGAAGGGAAAAAATCCGATTGGGGAAAAATCTAAAGCGACCCTATCCATTTCTGGAGTTCACCTTGATATTGACCAACTGTACAAAACCCATCCAAAGGGGGATGCTTCCAAGGCGACACAAGGGCGTATAGAATGATCTCACGTTGTGAACCAATGACAGAGACCATAGGACGTGTTGACACACACCCTTCACCCACTTACTATAAATACTCTCTCTCTTTGCCTTGATATTGACTCATGCAAACACCATCCGAAGGGGGATGCATTCTGGGCATCTTGAGGCCAAGCATGAATCTCATGGTGTGAACATACAGTGAGAAACGTTAGTGGAATCATAGACATATCTGATATGCCTCTTCCTCCCACTGAGTACTTTATAACCTATGGTTTAGCTTACTTAGAAAAAACACGGCTAAGGATTTTAACTAAGTGACTATTAGGTTTTCCCAAGAGTAACTTTTACCTTGGATAGTTGAACAACTTTTGGTCATCATCCATTAAACTCTTTAACGGAGTCTTTGACCAAAACGTCGCATGCTTGTTGAAAATCTATCTAATTCACCTTTCTAGGTAGGTTCCCAAGTAGGAGTGTTACGTTTCTGTCAACTTAAGAACCCCAGCCTAGCCAAAACTCGCCTTAGACAAAATGTCCCTTATAGATAGGTTTACAACAAATTTAATCTTTTATTCCAACCAATTTAATCCTATTAAATCGATTTTAAAAATTTAATCTAGGTTACTAAACTCTTTAGAACCACTTGAACTTAGGTCTATCTCAATCCAATTTTAAAACCCTTTTAAAAACTTGAGTTCACCCTAAGTTCGCATGCAACTCTGAATTATTGATTTTAGGTCTGATTTCCTTTATAACACTTATAAACAAAAACAACCACAATGCTAAGCTAACATATGCAAGGCATTCATAATGCTTATAAACAGCCTAAGTGTCATGCTCAATGCATTGTCTATTCGTTGCTACTTCTTTTATATAACACTTATACAAAACCGCAATGAAACTAGTAAAACATGCTTTCATTCACCCTTAGACTATAACAATTATAATAAAAGGATGATGCATGATAGTGCTCAATGCATGCAAAATATAACTCTTATATTTCATGATGCATACGCATGCTTTCAAGTAATTTCTTCATGCTTGATTATAACGTTTATAGTGCATGATGCATGAATAATTGCACAACCTAAGGTGGGTTTTTAACTATATGACAAACACTTTGACATATAAGCACCATACATCACATGTATAAGCAATAAGAGTTGATGAACTGGGTAAAATTGCCTAAAAACACAAAAGGAAAGCTAACTATTACAAAAACAAGGAGTCTCCGATTCAAACAGGCGAACCGAGTCTTGAACCGCTCGACAAAGCATCGCTTCTCCAACCATCCATCGTGTACTAAGCACCCCGCGATCGTCTACATGATAAAACAAACGCTTTGCTCTATTGTTTACCAGTGCTCCCAGAGTTAAACGATCGTTTAGCATTTACTATACGATCGTCTAGAAAAATCGAAACGATCGTTTAGCTATTACTACATGATTGTGTACCTTTACTAAGCGATGAAGGCTAAAGTACACGATCACTTAGCGCGCTTCGTACAGCGCCTGCCTTCCGCGATCTTCTAAGCAACTACGAATCCACAAAGCACCATCGCCTAAGCGATCGCTTAGCTAGCGTCTCCTTATCGCATATGCGCGATCGCATAGGTAGTAACTAAGCGATGAAGCTTGCTAACTACACGATCGTCTAGCGCGCGCCTTCTACTAAACGACGAGCATCGCATGCTCCCACTATGATCCTACCTCCAGCGCCTACACGATCGCGCAACTAACGCTACGCGATATGGTAAACGATTTACCCCATCACTTAGCATTAGCTAAACGATCGTTTAGAAAATACTACACGATCGTCTAGAAAAAAAAAATATCTAAACGATCGTTTAGTTAAATCCCAACGATCGTTTACCTAAGGCTACATGATCTGACCAACGCTTAGTCTTCTTCTTCGTTGAGAACTGCATTGCCATGCGTCGAAGCTTCATCATGAACAACTCAATGGACTCGAACTTTTCGAATTACAGACTCGATTGCAAATTTAATTTCGCCTAAAAACACAGGGGCCCTTACAATTAACACTTTGTAATACTGAAAGCTTTAACAAAAAGGCAATTTAAAGTCAAAACGTTCATCACATTCATCCACAAATGTAGAAAACGGTTAACTACAAATGCAGAAACCCACCGCGACTGTAAAAAGCGTGCAATTCAGATCTATAATTTGAAATATAAGAGAACCTGGCTCTGATATCAATTTTAGGAAATTGGAAGCGAGATTTCCATGAGCAGCGGAACAAGATTATTCCAAATTACAATCATAAATGAACATATATTTACAGTCGACTTCAAAACATACGGTTATACAAATAATACAGAAATTACAACATGAGAATCTTAAATGTACAGAGGGAAAAACTGTACGAACAAATGCAGCAGTGTCTCCATGCTCCGATGCGCATGCTTGAACAACAGCGACTACGAACGCTCGATCTACACGGCCGAAACACCGCACGAACAAATCATGAACACTTCGAGCTTGTCCTCAATGATCTCCTCGGTCACGAACTCTTCCACAACACGAACGAAATTCTCCAAAGCACCATGAACAACCTCCAGAAAACCTCGACGGTGTCGAGTTAAGTCTGGCACCACCAACAAGGCTACTTTGGTATTCTCGGTATAAGGCAGATGAAGGAGGAAACAACGATCGCATACACGACTGGGCAAGTGGGAAATGGTAGAGACTTATCGTACAAGTCAATGCCCAATCGTTTAGATAATGCTATGCGATTGTCTAGCAAAAGCTATGTGATCGTTTAGCCTATCTTTTAGCTCGGTTGGTCGCCTACAGATACTACACGATCGTTTACCTTGGGCCAACGATCATCTAGCAAAGCTATGCGATCGTTTAGTAAATACTGCATGATCGTTTAGCTCGCACCTGCACGATCGTTTAGCTCGCCCAACCGTCGTTTAGTAAATCTGTATTTACTTGACGACTAATGTGAGTTTCTTTTACGCGAGAGAAAACTTAAAAACCTTTTCAAACTTTTGTAAAACATTTTCTTCAAAATAGGAAACCACTTTCCTTTTAAATTCATGGTTACCATGGTCCAATAACCACCCACTACTTTGGTTATTTAAAAGAAAAAGAATTAATTATCCAATAATTAATATTATTATAAATATAAATGATAACCAACTTATCATACTATATTTATAACCTATAGTTTTAATATTTCATCTCATGAAACATATAAACCATAGTTCTTTTTCTATTCCATGGTACTTAATATAAATCTCATTTACATCAATCCTCCATTAGATGTATCTTATATCATACCGATTATATCATATATAATTAAAATACCTCTTGTCAATTTGAACATTTAAAATCAACACCAAGAACTGATCCTCAACAGAATCCAAGCTACCAAGGGGACCTCATGGACCTGTAGCTCCAAAGCTCCAACGGTACGTGAATAATTGACTAAACACTTTAGTCACGGGATCCACCATCCGTTAACTTCTAGGCACTCCATTAAAGACCGACAACTGAACTCTCCTTACTACAGATATATTATGTGTCCATCTTAACCAATCAGCAGTCTGACAACCCTTCATAGATCGCTCATAAGTACAGCTGGGCCAATAACTGTTATGCCCCTGTAGTTACATCTGTCTTCTTAAGTACCACTGATCCCTCTAATGAACATAAACCATAGTCCTACTATGGCTGATCTAATCTTCCAAAGAGAAGCTGTGGCCACTATGTTCAAGCCCCATAATTTGCCCTTAAGGGAGAAATCTCTCTACTTATCCCTGCTTCAGGAAAGGAGTGAATTCCATATTGTGGATTGAGATCCCAACTTCTAGGTCAGACAAGTCCATAAAAAGGTAGACATGTTGAGTTGGCAATCTGGCCACTCTCACCCGTACTAATCAAAGGACCACCCTCAAAGGAAGGAGTTCCCAAAACACTCAGGATTGAGGTCGTGTCACCTATGATCGTTTAGGTGAGATACAAGTCTCTAGTATCAACGACGTTATATATAGAGTCTAGTCATCTCGTGGCCTAGGTCTTATACAAACTCTTTGTATAGGTCACCCCCACACCACTCTCCACATGAATGGTCAGGATCTACCATCTATAGTATACAACACTTGCAAACCTCTACAAAGCGGGCTATATCCATAGTGTCACCAGGATCAGGTATCCCACCTTCATCCTTATACTACAGACCTATTTAGGTTATCACTTAACGCATGATCCACTTGTATATCACATATACATGCTAAGTTCACATAAGATAACCAAGGAGCTTTGTTTATTGGATATGAGTAAATGCCAAAATTAAATAACATTTATTTTATTCATTGAACAATGTGTATCTTTACAAAGCAACGAGACTCCGAGAGAATTAGGAGACCAATCCCAACAACCCCTGGGTATGTTTTCGCATCGGAAGGTTCGCGCACAAAAAATGGCCCCCCAGCGCAGCCCGCGGGTCTTTAGGGGCTGTTTGGGATACCAAACGAGCTTCATTCGCAAAACCGTCTAGCACACAACTTTTTTTCAACGTTCTTAACCCCTGGGTTCGTTTTTGCACATTTTTGTGCCGGAAGGTTCGAGAGCAAAAAGTGGGCCTCGGGGCCCCGAGGGCCGTTTTGGGTACCAAACGAGCTCCGTTCCCAAAACCGTCTGACACACAGCTTTTTTTCATAGTTCATAACCCTTGGGTCCGTTTATTCACTTTTTTGAGACGGAAGATTCGCACACAAAAATTGGGCCCCGTGCCAAACTCGCGATAACCAGTAGTGCCTGACGACACCCTAGTGAGGCCCTGCGAAATGCCAGCAAGGCATCGCGACACACCAAATGAGCTTCGTTCGCAAAACCCTCTGGCACACAGCTTTTTTTCATAGTTTTTAACCCCTGGGTTCGTTTTTGCGCTGGAAAGTTCAGGCACAAAAAGTGGGCCCCACGGCCTCAGGGGCCGTTTGGGGCACCAAACGAGCTCCGTTTGTAAAACCGTCTGGCACACGACTTTTTATCATCATTCTTAACCCCTGGGTCCGTTTTTGCGCTTTTTCTCTCCTGAAGGTTCGTGCACAAAAAAGAGTCCCCCATTACAGCCCGCGGGGCCGTTTGGGGCTCCAAACAAGCTCTGTTCGCAAAACCATCTGGCACACAGCTTTTTTTCATCGTTCTTAACCCCTGGGTCCGTTTTCGTGCATTTTTGTGCTGGAAGGTTCGCAAGCAAAAAGTGGGCCACCAAACAAGCTCTGTTCCCAAAATCGTCTGGCACACGGATTTTTTTAATAGTTCTTCACCCTTGGGTCCATTTTCACTCTTTTTTATGACGGAAGGTTCGTGCACAAAAATTGGGCCTCATGGCAACCCCGCGACACCCCAGCAGTGCCTGGCGACACCCTAACGAGGCCCTGAGACACCTCAGCAAGGCACCACAACACCCCCGCGGGACCTCGAAGGCCGTTTGGGGCACCAAACGAGCTCTGTGCACCAAACCGTCTGGCACACGCCTTTTTTCATTGTTCTTAACCCCTGGGTCTGTTTTCGCTCATTTTCGCGCCGGAAGGTTCAGGCACAAAAAGTGGGCCCCACGGCCCCGGGGGTTGTTTGGGGTACCAAACGAGGTCCGTTCACAAAACCGTCTGGCACACGAAGTTTTATCATCATTCTTAACCCTTGGGTTCGTTTTCGCGCTTTTTGGCTCTGTAAGGTTCGCACACAAAAAATGGCCCCCTGGCGCAGCTCTCGGGGCCCCAGATGCCGTTTGGGGTCCCAAACGAGCTCAGCTCGCGAAACTGTCTAGCACACGATTTTTTTTCATCGTTCTTAACCCTTAGGTCCATTTTTGTGCATTTTCGTGCTAGAAGGTTCGAGAGCAAAAAGTGGGACCCGGGGCCCCGTGGGCTGTTTGGGACACCAAACGAGTTCCATTCCTAAAACCGTCTGGCACACGACATTTTTTCATAGTTCTTAACCTCTGGGTCCATTTTTGTGCTTTTTCGCACCGGAAGGTTTGGACACAAAAAGTGGTCCCGACGGCCCCGGGGGCCGTTTGGGGCACCAAACGAGCTACGTTCGTAAAACTGTCTGGCACACGACATTTTGTCATCATTCTTAACCCCTGGGTCTGCTTTCGTAATTTTTCGCTTCGAAAGGTTCATGCACAAAAGACGGCCCCCCGACGTAGCTCGTGGGGCCCCGGGTGCCGTTTGGGGCAACAAACAAGCTCTGTTCACAAAATCGTCTGGCAAAGGACTTTTTTTCATCATTCTTAACCTCTAGGTCCATTTTTGCGCATTTCGTACCAAAAGGGTTGGGAGCAAAAAGTGGGCCCCGGGGCCGTTTGGGGCACCAAACGAGCTCTGTTCCCAAAAAATCGTCTGGAACACGACGTTTTTTCATAGTTCTTAACCCCTGGATCCGTTTT
Organism: Benincasa hispida; assembly: GCF_027475165.1. NCBI lineage: Eukaryota > Viridiplantae > Streptophyta > Magnoliopsida > Cucurbitales > Cucurbitaceae > Benincasa > Benincasa hispida. Next base: position 12,902,771 of record NC_143485.1, read on the forward strand.
CGCGCTTTTTCATTATAGAAAATTCGCGCACAAAAATTGGGCCCCATGGCAGCCCTGCTACACCCCAGCAGTGCCTGGTGACACCCCAGAAGTGCCTAGCGACACCCCAGCAGTGCCTGGTGATACCTCAACGAGGCCCTGCGACACCCCAGCAAGGCACCGCGACACCTTCGCGGGACCTCGGGGGCCGTTTGGGGGTCCAAATGAGCTCCGTTCACCAAACCGTCTAGCACACACCTTTTTTTTCATAGTTCTTAACCCCTGGGTTGGTTTTCGCACATTTTTGTGTCGGATGGTTCAGGAGCAAAAAGTGGGCCCCGGAGGCTGTTTGGGGCACCAAACGAGCTCCGTTCTCAAAACCTTCTGGCACACGACTTTTTTTCATTGTTCTTAACCCCTGGGTCTGTTTTCGCGCTTTTTCGTGATGGAAGGTTTGCGCACAAAAATTGGGCCCCATGGCAGCCCTGCGACACCCCAGCAGTGCCTGGCGACACTCCAGCAGTGCCAAGCGACACCCCAGCGAGGCCTTGCGACACCCTCGTGGGGCCTCGGGGCCATTTGTGGCACCAAACGAGCCCCGTTCGCAAAACCGTCAGACACATGCCTTGTTTTCATAGTTCTTAACCCCTGGGTTCATTTTCGTGCATTTTTGCACCGGAAGGTTCAGACATAAAAAGTGGGCCTGACGACCCCGGGGGCCGTTTTGGGTGCCAAATGAGCTCTGTTTGCAAAACCGTCTGGCACACGACTTTTTATCATCGTTCTTAACCCTTGCGTTCGTTTTCGCGCTTTTTCGCTCTGGAAGCTTCTAGCACAAAAAACGCCCCCCTGGTGCAGCCCGTTGGGCCCCGGGGGACGTTTGGGGCAAAAAACGAGTTTCGTTTGCAAAACCGCCTGGCACACGACTTTTTTTCATCGTTCTTAACCGTTGGGTCCGTTTTCAATCATTTTCGTGCCGGAAGGTTTGGGAGCAAAAAGAGGGCCTTGGGGGCCGTTTGGGGCACCAAATGAGCTCGTTCCCAAAACCGTCTCGCACATGCCTTTTTTTCAAAGTTCTTAACCCCTGGGTCCGTTTTCGCGCTTTTCTATGATGGAAGGTTCGCGCACAAAAATTGGGCCTCGTGGCAACCTCGCGACACCCCTGTAGTGCCTGGCGACACCCAGCAGTGCCTAACGACACCCCAGCAGTGCCTGACGACACCCCAGCAAAGCACCGCGACACCCTCGTGGGGCCCCGGTGGCTGTTTGGAGAACCAAATGAGCTCTGTTCGCAAAGCCATCTGGCACATGCCTTTTTTCATAGTTTTTAAGCTATGGGTCCGTTTTCGCACATTTTCGCACCAGAAGGTTCGGGCATAAAAAGTAGGCCCCATGACACACGACTTTTTATCATCATTCTTAAGCCCTACATTCGTCTTCGCGCTTTTTCGCTTCGGAAGGTTCGCGCACAAAAAACGCCCCCCTGGCGTAGGCCGCGGGGCCCTGGGGGACGTTTGAGGCACCAAACGAGCTTTGTTCGCAAAACCGTCTGGCACACGACTTATTTGAATCATTCTTAACCTATGGGTTTGTTTTCACGCATTTTCGTGCCAGAAGGTTCTGGAGCAAAAAGTGGGCTCAAGGGCCCCGGGAGCCGTTTGGGTCACCAAATGAACTCCGTTCCCAAAACCGTCTGGCCAACAACTTTTTTTCATAGTTCTTAACCCCTGGGTCTGTTTTCGTGCTTTTTCAGGACGGAAGGTTTGCTCACAAAAATTGGACCCTGTCGCAGCCACGCGACACCCCAGCTGTGCCTGGCAACACCCCAGCTGTGCCTAGCGACACCCCAGTGCCTGGTGACACCCTAGCAAGGCCTTGTGACACCTCAGCAAGGCACCGCGACACCCCCACGGTATCCCGGGGGCCACTTGGGGCACCAAACGAGCTCCGTTCGCAAAACCGCCGGGCACATGACTTTTTACCATCATTCTTAAACCCTGGGTCTGTTTTCGTGCTTTTTCACTCCGGAAGGTTTAGTCTATTTTGCGCTTTTTCGTGCCAGAAGGTTTGGGTGCAAAAAATTGGCCCCGGGGACTCGGGGGCTATTTTTGGGCACCAAACGAGCTCCGTTCCCAAAACCGTCTGACACACAGCTTTTCTTCATAGTTCTTAACCCCTGGGTCCGTTTTCGCGCTTTTTCGTGATGGAAGGTTCGCGCCCAAAAATTGGGCCCCGTGGTAGCCCCGCGACACCCCAGCAGTGCCTAGCGACACCTCAGAAGTGCCTGGCGACATGCCAGCAAGGCACCGCGACACTCCCACGGGGCCCCAGGTGTCGTTTGGGGTACCAAACGACCTCTGTTCGCAAAACCATCTGGCATATGCCTTTTTTTCATAATTCTTAACCTCTGGGTCCACTTTTGCACTTTTTCATGATGGAAGATTCGCGATTTGGGCCCTGTGGTAGCCCTGCGACACCCCAGCAGTGCCTGGTGAAACCCCAACAGTGCCTAGCGACACCCCAACATGGCCCTGCGACACCCAGTAAGTCACCGCGACACCCCTGCGGGGCCCCGGGGGTTGTTTGGGGCACCAAACGAGCTCTGTTCGCAAAACCATCTGACACACGCCTTTTTTTCATAGTTCTTAACCCCTAGGTCAGTTTTCGCGCATTTTTGCGTCGGAAGGTTCAGGCACAAAAAGTGGGCCCCACGGCCCCGGGGGCCATTTGGAGCACCAAACGAGCTTTGTTCGCAAAACCGTCTAGCACACAACTTTTTATCATCATTTGTAATCCCTCGGTCCGTTCTTGTGCTTTTTCGCTTTGGAAGGTTTGCACACAAAAAACGGCCCCCCGGCGAAGACCACGAGGCAGTTTGGAGGACCAAACGATCTCCGTTCACAATACCATTTGGCACACGACTTTTTCTCATAGTTCTTAACCACTGGGTCCGTTTTCGCGCTTTTTCGTGATGGAAGGTTCGCGCACAAAAATTGAGCTCCGTGGTAGCCCTGCGACACCTTAGCAGTGCCTGGCGACACCCCAGCAGTGCCTACTGACACCCTAGCAGTGCCTGGCGAAACCCTAGCAAGGCTTTATGACACCCCAGAAAGGAACCGCGACACCCCCGCGCACGGCTTTTTCTCATCGTTTTGAACCCCTGGGACTGTTTTCAAATTTTCGCCCCCCGAAAAGTTCGTGCAAAAAAATTGGTCCCCGGGGTAAATCGTCGGGCCCAATAGCCATTTGGGGCAACAAACGAGCTCCGTTCCCAAAACTGTTTGCGCGCACGGCTTTTTCTCATCGTTCTGAACCCTTGGGTCCATTTTCAAATTTTCGTCCGCCGGAAAGTTCATGCAAAAGAACTGAGCCCTGGAGCACCCCCGTCGGGACCGATAGCCGTTTGGGGCACCAAACGAGCTCCGTTCCCAAAACCGTCTGTGCGCACGACTTTTTCACAACCTTTGAACCCCTGGGTCCGTTTTCAAACTTTTGCCTGCCGGAAAGTACGTGCATAAAATTTGGATCTCGGGGCTCTCCTGCCAAGCCTGATAACTATTTGTGGCACCAAACGAGCTTCGTTCCTAAAATCGTCTATGCGTACGTCTTTTTCCCATCGTTTTGAACCCCTGGGTCCATTTCCAAATTTTGACCTTCCGGAAAGTTTGCGCACAAAAATTGGGCCCCGGGGCAACCTCGCCAGGCTCATAACCATTTGGGGCACAGAACAAGCTTCGTTCCCAAAACCGTATGCCAGCACGACTTTTTCTCATCGTTCTGAACCCCTAGGTCCATTTTAAAATTTTTGCCAGCCGAAAAATTTGAGCACAAAAATTAGGCCTCGAGACACCCCCTCCAGGCCCGATAACCGTTTGGGGCACCAAACGAGCTCCGTTCCCAAAACTGCCTGCGCGCATGCCTTTTTCTCAACGTTCTGAACCACTGGGTCCGTTTTCAAATTTTCGCCCGTCGAAAAGTTCGCGCACAAAAATTGGGCCCTGAGGCACCCCGCCATGCCCAATAACCCTTTGGGGCACCAAACGAGCTCCGTTCCTAAAACCGTCTGCGCGAATGACTTTTTTTCATCGTTCTGAACCCCTGGGTCCGTTTTAAAATTTTCGCCCGCAGGAAAGTTCGCGCACAAAAATTGGGCCCTGGGCACCCCGCGGAGCCCGATAGCCGTTTGGGACGACAAACGAGCTTCGTTCCCAAAACTGTCTGTGCGCACGACTTTTTCTCATCGTTCTGAACCCTTGGGTCCGTTTCCAAATTTTCGTCCGCCGGAAAGTTCGCGCACAAAAATTGGGCGCCGGGGCACTCCGGTGGGCCCGATAGCCGTTTGGGGCCCCAGCCGAGCTCCGTTCCCAAAACAGTCTGCACGCACGGCTTTTTCTCATCGTTCTGAACCTCTGGCTTCGTTTTCAAATTTTCGCCCGTCGGAAAGTTAACGCATAAAAATTGGGCCCCGGGGCACCCCTGCCGGGCCCGATAACCAGTTGAGGCACCAAATGAACTCCGTTCCTAAAACGTCTGCGCGCACGACTTTTTCTCATCGTCTGAACCCCTGGGTTCGTTATCAAACTTTCGCCCGCCAGAAAGTTCGCAAACAAAAATTGGGACTCGAGGAACCCTCGCGGGGCCCAATAGCCGCTTGAAGAACTAGCCGAGCTCCGTTCCCAAAATCGTCTCCGCGCGCGGATTGTTCTCATTGTTCTGAACCCTGGGTCCATTTTCAAATTTTCGCCTGCCGAAAAGTTTGCGCACAAAAATTGAGATCCGGGGCACCCCACTGGGCATGATAGCCGTTTGGGGCACCAAACGAGCTCCGTTCCTAAAACCGTCTGCACGCACGACTTTTAATCAGCGTTTAGAACCCCTGGGTCCATTTTCAAATTTTCGCCCACCGGAAAGTTTGCACACAAAATATGGGCCCCGGGTCACCCCCGTCGGGCCTGATAGCCATTTGGGACACCAAACGAGCTTCGTTCCCAAAGCCGTCTCGCGCAAGGCGTTTTCTTATCGTTTTGAACCTCTTGGTCTGTTTTCAAATTTTCGCACGCCAGAAAGTTCGAGCACAAACGAGCTCCGTTAAAAAATTTGTCTATGTGCATGGCTTTTTCTCACCGTTCTGAACCCTTGGGTCCGTATTCAAACTTTCGCCTGTCGGATAGTTAGCGCACAAAAATTGGGCCCCGGGGCACCCCCGCGGGCCTGATAGCCGTTTGGGGCACCAAACGAGCTCGGTTCCCAAAACCGTCTGCGCGCGACTTTTTCTCATCGTTCTCAACTCATGGGTCTCTTTTCAAATTTTCACTCGTCAGAAAGATCGTGCACAAAATTTGGGCCCTGGGGCACCCCCAGATGGCTCGATAGCCATTTGGGGCACCATCCGAGCATGGCCTTGTCTCATCATTTTGAACCCCTGGGTCCTTTTTTAATTTTCTCCCGCCAAAAAGTTCGCGCACAAAAATTCGGGGCCGGGACACCCCCCGCGGGGTCCGATAGCCGTTTGGGGCACCGAATGAGCTCGATTCTAAAAACCGTTTGCCCGTATGGCTTTTTCTGATCGTTTTGAATCCCTGAGTCCGTTTTCAAATTTTTGCCCGAAGGAAAGTTCGCGCACAAAAATTTAGCTCGGGGGCACCCCGTCGAGCCCGATGGCCGTTTGGGGCACGAAACGAGCTCTGTTCCCAAAACCGTCTGCACGCACGACTTTTTCTGATCGTTCTGAACCCCTGGGTTCGTTTTCAAATTTTCGCACGAAGGAAAGTTTGCACAGAAAAATTGGGCCCCGAGGCACCCCACTGGGCCCGATAGCCGTTTGGGGCACAAAACAAGCTCCGTTCTCAAAACCGTCTGTGCGCATGGCTTTTCTTATCGTTCGGAACCCCTGGGTCTGTTTTCAAATTTTTGCCCGAAGGAAAGTTTGCGCACGAAAATATGGCCCCGGGGCACCCCGCCGGGCCCGATAGCTGTTTGGGACACCAAACGTGCTCTATTCCCAAATTCATCAGCGCACATGGTTTTTTCTTATCATTCTGAACCCCTGGATTTGTTTTCAAATTTTCGCACGAAGGAAAGTTCGCGCACAAAAATTGGGCCCCGAGGCATCCCGCCGTGCCCAATAGCCGTTTGGGGCACCAAACGAGCTCCGTTCACAAAATCGTCTGTGCGCACGGTTTTTTCTCATCGTTCTAAACCGCTGGGTTCGTTTTCAAATTCTCGCCCCCTGGAAAGTTCGCGCACAAAAATTGGACCTTGGGGCACCACCGCTGGGCCTAATAGCCGTTTGGACCACCAAACGAGCTCCTTTCTCAAAATCATCATCACGCACGGCTTTTTCTCATCGTTTTGAACACTTGGGTCCATTTTCAAATTTCCGCCCGCCAGAAATTTCATGCACAAAAATTGGGCCCAGAAGCATCCCCGTCGGGCCTGATAGCCGTTTTGGGGCCCCAAACGAGCTATGTTCCCAAAGCCGTCTGCGCGCACGACTTTTTCTCATCGTTCGAACCCCTGGGTCCATTTTCAAATTTTCGCCCAACGAAAAATTCACTGTACAAAAACTGGGCCCCGGGGCACCCGTGCCTGGCTCGATAGCCGTTTGGGGCACCAAACGAGCTACGTTCCTAAAACCGTCTGCGTGCACGGCTATTTCTCATCGTTCTGAATCCCTTTGTCTATTTCCAAATTTTCGTCCGTTGAAAAGTTCGTGCACAAAAATTGGGCCCAGGGCACCCCACTGGGCCCGATAGCCATTTGGGGCAAAAAACGAGCCCCGTTCCTAAAACCGTCTGCGCGCACGGATTTTTTTGATCGTTCTGAACCCCTGGGTCCGTTTTCAAATTTTCGTCCAAGGAATGTTTGCGCACAAAAGTTGGGCCCCGGGCCAGCTCGCCGAGCCCGACAACCATTTTGGGGCACCAAATGAGCTCTATTCCCAAAACCGTCTGCGCGCACGACTTTTTCTGATCGCCCTGGGTCCGTTTTTAAATTTTCGCACGAAGGAAAGTTCACGCACAAAAATTGGGCCCTGAGGCACCCCACTAGGCGCGATAACCATTTGGGACATAAAACGAGCTCCGTTCCCAAAACCGTCCGCGCGCACGGTTTTTTCTAATCGTTTTGAACCCTTGGGTCCGTTTTCAAATTTTCGCCCGAAGGAAAGTTCGCGCACAAAAAATGGGCCCCAGGGCACCCTGCCGGGCTCGATAGCCGTTTGGGGCACCAAACGAGCTATGTTCCCAAAACAGTCCGCACGCACGGCTTTTTCTGATCGTTCTGAACCGCTAGGTCCGTTTTCAAATTTTCGCTCGAAGGAAAGTTCACGCACAAAAATTGGGCCCTGAGGCACCCCGCCGGGCCCGATAGCCATTTGGGGCGCCAAATGTGCTCAGTTCTCAAAACCGTCTGCGCGCACGGTTTTTCTCATCCTTCTGAACCCCTGGGTCCGTTTTCAAATTTTCGCCCACCGGAAAGTTCGCGCACAAAAATTGGGCCTCGGGACACCCCGTTAGGCCCGATAGCCGTTTGGGGCACCAAACGACTCCGTTCCCAAAACTGTCTGCGCCACGGCTTTTTCTCATCATTTTGAACCTTTGGGTCCATTTTCAAATTTTCACTCGCCGGAAAGTTCGCGCACAAAAATTTGTCCGCGAGGCACCCCCGCCTATTCCAATAGCCGTTTGGGCCACCAAACGAGCTCCGTTCCACAAAGCATCTTTGCGCACGGCTTTTGCTCATCGTTCTCAACCCTGGTTTGTTTTCAAATTTTCGCCCGCCAGATAGTTCGCGTACAAAAATTGGGCATCGGGGCACCCCCGCCGAGCCCGATAGCCGCTTGGGGCACCAAACGAGCCCCGTTCCTAAAATCGTTTGCGTGCATGGCTTTTTCTCATTGTTCTGAGCTCCTGGGTTCGTTTTCAGATTTTCGCTCGTCGGAAAGTTCGTGCACAAAAATTGGGCTCCGGGGAACCCCCGTAGGGCCCGATAGCCGTTTGGGGCACCAAACGAGCTGTGTTCCAAAAACCCTCTACGCGCACGACTTTTTGTCATCGTTCGGAACCCCTGGGTCTGTTTTTTAAATTTTCGCCTGAAGTAAAGTTCGCGCACAAAAATTGGGCCCCGAAGCACCTTTGCTGGGCCCGATAGTCGTTTGGGGCACCAAACGAGCTCCGTTCCCAAAACCGTCTACGCGCACGGCTTTTTCTTATCATTCTGAACCCCTGGGTCCATTTTCAAATTTTCGCTCGCCGGAAAGTTCGCGCACAGAAATTTGGCCCTGGGGCACCCCCGCCCATCCCGATAGCCGTTTGGGGCACCAAATGAGCTCCGTTCCCAAAACCGTCTGCATGCACGACTTTTTCTCATCATTCAGAAAACTTGGATCCGTTTTCAAATTTTCGCCTGCCGAAAAATTTGCACACAAAAATTGGGCCACGGGGCACCCCCGCCGTGCCCGATAGCCGTTTGGGGCACCAAACGAGCTCCGTTCCCAAAATCACATGGCCTTTTCTCATCGTTCTGAACCCCTGAGTCCGTTTTCAAATTTTCGCACGCCGAAAAGTTTGAGCACAAAAATTGGGCCCCGAGGTACCTTTGCGGGGCGCGATAGCCGTTTAGTTCACCAAACGAGCTCCGTTCCCAAAACTATCTGCGTGCACGTCTTTTTCTCATAGTTCTAAACCCTTGGGTTCGTTTTTAAATTTTCGCCCGCCAGAAAGTTCGCGCACAAAAATTGGGCCCCGGGGCACCCCTGCCGGGCCCGATAGCCTTTTAAGGCACCAAACGTGTTCCGTTCCCAAAACCGTCTGTGCGCACAGCTTTTTCACATCGTTTTGAACCCCTAGGTCTATTATCAAATTTTCGCCCGTCGGGACCGATAGCCGTTTGGGGCACCAAACGAGCTCTGTTCCCAAAACTATATTTACGCACGCCTGTTTCTCATCGTTCTGATCCCCTGGGTCCGTTTTAAAATTTTCGCCTAGCGAAAAGTTCGTGCACAAAATTCGACCCCGGGGCACCCCCCGTCTGGCCCGATAGTCATTTGGGGTTCCAGATGAGCTCCGTTCCCAAAACCGCCTGCACGCACGACTTTTTCTCATCGTTCTGAACCCCTGGGTCCGTTTTCAAATTTTCACTCGACGGAAAGTTCGCGCACAAAAATTGGGCCTAGGGCAACCCCGTCGGGCTCGATAGCCGTTTGGAGCATTAAACGAGCTCCGTTCACAAAACCATTAGCGCGCACGGTTTTTTCTCATCGTTCTGAACCCTTGGGTCCGTTTTCATATTTTCGCCTGAAGAAACGTTCGCGCACAAAAATTGGACCTCAGGGCACCTTAGCCGGGCACGATAACCGTTTGGGGTACCAAACGAGCTCTGTTCCCAAAACCGTCTGCGCGCACGGCTTTTTCACATCGTTCTGAACCCCTGTGTCCATTTTCAAATTTTTGCCTGACAGAAATTTCGCACACAAAAATTGGGCCACGAGGCACCCCGCCGGACCAGATAGCCGTTTGAGTCTCCAAATGAGCTCTGTTCCCAAAACCGTCTGCGCGCACGACTTTTTCTCATCGTTCTGAACCTCTGGGTTCATTTTCAAATTTTCGCCCGACGGAAAGTTTGCGCACAAAAATTAGGCCTCAGGGCACACCGCCGGGCCCGATAGCCGTTTGGGGCATCAAACGAGCTCTGTTCCCAAAATTATCAGCGCGCACAGATTTTTCTCATCGTTTTGAACCCCTGGGTCCGTTTTCAAATTTTTTCCTGCAGGAAAGTTCGCGCACAAAAATTGGGCCCTAGGCAGCCCGTCGGGCCCGATAACCGTTTGGGGCACCAAACGAGCTCCGTTCCCAAAACCGTCTTTGCGCACGGCTTTTTCTCATCGTTCTGATCCCCTGGGTTTGTTTTAAAGTTTTTGCTTGCCGGAAAGTTCGTGCACAAAAATTCGGCCCCGGGGCACCCCGTCTGGCCCGATAGCCATTTGGGGCACCAGACGAGCTTCGTTCCCAAAACCGTCTGCGCGCATGGCTTTTCTCACCGTTCTAATTCCCTGGGTTCGTTTTCAAATTTTCGGCTGTCGAAAAGTTCGCGCACAAAAATTGTGTCCTAGGGCACCCCCGCCGGGCCCGATAGCCGTTTGGGACACCAAACGAGCTCCGTTCCCCGTCTGCGCGCACGACTTTTTCTCATTGTTCTGAACCCCTAGGTTCGTTTTCAAATTTTCGCCCGACGGAAAGTTCGCGCACAAATATTAGGCCCCAAGACACCCCGCCGGGCCCAATAGCCATTTGGGGCATCAAACGAGCTCCGTTCCCAAAATCATCAGCGCGCACGGCTTTTTGTCATCGTTCTAAACCCCCTGGATCCGTTTTCAAATTTTCGTCCGCTGGAAAGTTCGCGCACAAAAATTGGGCCCCGGGGCACCCCCGTCGGGCCGGATAGCCGTTTGGCGCACCAAACGAGCTCAGTTCTCAAAACCTTCTTCACATCGTTCTGATCCCCTGGGTCCGTTTTAAAATTTTTGCCTGCCGAAAAATTCGTGCACAAAAATTGGGCCTCGGGGCACCCTCGCCTGGCTCGATAGCCGTTTGGGTCACCGAACGAGCTCCGTTCCCAAAACCGTCTTCGTGCACGGCTTTTTCTCATCGTTCTGAACCCTGGGTTCGTTTTAAAATTTTCGCCCGTCGGAAAGTTCGTACACAAAAATTCGACCCTGGGGCACCCACGCCTGGCCCAATAGCCGTTTGGGGCACCAGACGAGCTCCGTTCCCAAAACCGTCTACGCTCACGGTCTTTTCTCATCGTTCAGAACCACTGGGTCTGTTTTGAAATTTTACCTCGCTGAAAAGTTCGCACACAAACATTGGGCCCGGGGCATCCCCGTCAAGCTCGATAGCCGTCTGGGGCACCAAACGAGCTTCGTTCCCAAAACCGTCTACGCGCAAGGCTTTTTCTCATCGTTCTGAACCCTTGGGTCTGTTTTTAAATTTTCGCCCAGTGGAAAGTTCCCGCACAAAAATTAGTCCCCGGGGCACCCCTGCCTAGCCGTTTGGGGCACCAAACGAGCTCTGTTATCAAAACCGTCTGTGCGCACGGCTTTTCTCATCATTCTGAACCCGTGGGTCCGTTTTCAAATTTTTGCCCGCCGGAAAGTTTGCGCACAAAATTTCGGGTTCGGGGAAGCCCTGGCGGGCGCGATAGCCGTTTAGGGCAACAAACGTGCTCCGTTCCAAAAACCGTTTGCGCGCACGACTTTTTCTCATCGTTCTGAACCCCTGGGTCCGTTTTCAAATTTTCGCCCGTCGGAAAGTTCGTGCACAAAAATTAGGCCCCGAGGCACCCACGCCGGGCCCTAGCTGTTTGGGGTACCAAACGAGCTCCGTTCCCAAAACCGTCTATGCGCACGGCTTTTTCTCATCGTTCTGAACCCCTGAGTCCGTTTTCAAATTTTCGCCCGCTAGAAAGTTTGCGCACAAACATTTGGCCCAGGGCACCCCCACTGGGCCCCATAGCCGTTTGGGGTACCAAACGAGCTTCATTCCCAAAACCGTCTGCGCGCACGGCTTTTTCTCAATGTTCTAAACCCCTGGGCCCGTTTTCAAATTTTCGCCCGCCGGAAAGTTCGCGCATAAAAATTGGGCTCCGAGGCACCCCCGCCAGGCCCGATAGCCGTTTGGGCCACCAAACGACCTCAGTTCTCAAAACTTTTTGCACGCACGACTTTTTCTCATCGTTCTGAACCCCTGGGTTCGTTTTCAAATTATCACCCTCCGGAAAGTTTGCGCACAAAAATTGGGCCCCGGGCACCGCCGCTGGGCCCTATAGCCATTTGGGGTACCAAACGAGCTCCGTTCACAAAACCGTCTGCGCACACGACTCTTTCTCATCGTTCTGAAGCCCTGGGTCTGTTTTCAAATTTTCCCCCGCTGGAAAGTTTGCGCACAAAAATTTGGCCTCGGGGCACCCTCGTCGACTCGATTGCCGTTTAGGGCACCAAACGAGCTCCATTCCCAAAACCGTCTACTCACTCAGCTTTTTCGCATCGTTCTTAAGCCCTGGGTTCGTTTTCAAATTTTCGCCCGCCGAAAAGTTCGCGCACAAAAATTGGGCCCCGGGGCACCCTCACCGGGCCTGATAGCTGTTGGGAACACCAAACGAGCTACGTTCCCAAAACCGTCTGTGCGCACGATTTTTTCTCATCGTTCTGAAACCCTGGGTTCGTTTTCAAATTCTCACCTGCCGGAAAGTTAGCGCACAAAAATTGGGGAGGGAAGTTCGCTTTTTTCTTCGATAGGGATTGAATCACAATGCGGAAGCATTTTATCATTTTTTGTCTTTGAATTGGGATGAGGAAAAAATATAGGATTGAAAAATAGCAATTGAGTTAAGCATACAAAATGGAATTCAGAAAAAAAAAATATATCTTTTCAGAAGAACAAATCTTCACGAAATCCTAAAGTCTTCCTCTTTGCGAAAATTGTCAAGATCTCGAACGGACACCACAAGTTAGTTACTCAACTATTCTCAAGAAGAATCAATGGGATTGTGAGATCCTTTCACTTATCCCTTCACCTCACTTTCCACTCCCTACAAACTACAAGAGAGTTATTTCCCTTTTTTATTTAAATTATTATAATTTATTTAAATCATATACACACACACACATACACACACATATATATAAAATCAAATTTAACATATATAATAAATAATTAAATAAACAAAATTAATCAATTAATTAATTAATATATAAATATAACATATTTATTAATTATGCATTTAAATGATATAAAAATGCATATCTCTATCTTAACCTATAGTTTTAATATGAATCTCATTCACATTAATTTTACTCTATATATTTAATATGAATCCAATTCATATTACTTTAATATTTGAATCTTATTCAAATATTATTCTCTCATATCATATAGTTTTAATTACAAATCATGTTTATAATTAACTATATTTTATAATGTATCAATATACATTATACTTTATATTAATCTTTATTAATATAAATTTCCCTTAAATAATTTAAACAATTCAAATTATTCCAAAAAACTTAGTTGATCCTTGTTTTACCCTTAGCGAGTTAACACGACAACCTAATGGAGCTACATATTAGAATCTTCAATGATTAAAGATTAAATTAATTAAACTCTTTAATCAAATTAATAAACATTCATTAACTGTGGGTCACTCCATTAAAGACCCACAACTGCACTCTTCGCATTGTAGATATATTTATGTATCCATAAATATAGCCTGTCATTAATAAGTCGATCATTCATGCATTGCTCGTAATTATAGTTGGGTCAAAATTACCGTTTTACCCTTATAAGTACATGTCACACCCCTCATAGACTCCTCTGCTACCTGCAAAGAAAAACATAAGAGAAAAGTGTGAGCTTAAAGCTCAGTGAAGATATGCTTAAATTCTTTAAAAGAATACCTCTCACAGTTTATTTGCAGGAACCTTCCTCTCCTCACCAGTTCCCTAGTTCCCTCTGGTTCCTATTTGACTATTGAGCCTGTTTAGTCCATTAGTCAGCTCAAAATCTTATGTTTAGGGCTAGAATAACCTTAGAATACCTTATTGGCCCTAAACTTAGCTTACTAACTCGTACTTATTGGGCTGTATGTCTTAAAACTCGTAGTTTGTAAAGTTAAACATTTTCTATTATCAATAAAGATGCTATTAATCATTTCTTCATTAAAGTTGTTATTGAATTTTGTAAACTACACTTGTAAAGACTAAATCCAATAAACTAAGATCCATGGCTATTATATGAATACTTGAACTTTATGTGGAGACATAAAGATGGATCAAGTTTGAGTAAATAGCCAAAACAGTTTATAGTATATGAATAAGGTTGGGTGCCTTATTCTGGTAACATTGTCAGATGCGGTCCACTATGTAGTTGTTACAATTTGTTGTAAAGTGCTACAAACAAAGTGATCCTGATTTATTCATGTACTGACATGAAGAGTGGGGGCATCCTATGCAATGAGTTTGCGTAAGATCAGACCAAGAAATAAGTCACCCTTATTTTATAACACTGTTTACTGTTTAAGACTGACTATTTCGCTTAGATGACCTAAGTAACTTGATCTTAATCTTGAGCTAACTATGAACTCCTGTTTATTCGGGATTATCCTTAGATCTTCATAAGGATTATCTTTACCAAAATCCTCTCCAATTCCTTCACAATTCACTTCAATCTTGAATTCCACCACTCAAATTCAAGGCTGAGAATAGTAGAGAATATCTCTTGGTGGTTCATTGAAGATTTGAAACTGAGATTTTGTGAATAGCAGTTTGGATTTGAAGAATTCTTCAAAGGTATGTTGTTCTTGAAACCCTCTTCTGTAAAATTATGTTTTACATGCTTTTTAGAATGCAAATTAAATGTAATTAGAGTGCTTATTGATTTTGATTTCTTTCGATGCATATTCTACATCCTATCAGTTGGTATCAGAGCATGATTTAAGCACTCAATTAACGTTGATTTGAGTTTGGTGGGTGAATTTCTATGATTGCATGCTTCGGGACTGATATGGTGCTTTAATCAGATTTGGCATTAGATTTCTCTTTGATTTCCAAGTTAATTTTGTAATTGGCTCTTGATTGATGAACTTATATGTGTATTCTAGAGTCTATAATTTATTTGGAGTCAATAGAGTTGAAATTAGGTTGTAATTTGAAGATTGAAGCAAGAAAGCATAGCAGTAGAATTTTGGAGAAGATGCTTCTGCCAGGCAGCGTTGCTATGTTACCCTTAGAGCATTGCAATACTACTCATATGCAGCCCGAGGCATCGCAACGTTGGGATGTGCATTGCAACGCTGCTCATCCCAGTCCAACAATGCTCACGTTGGTGATCGGTTCGTGTGGGAGGTCCAGTTCGACCGGTTTTCAAGTGGTCTGGTTCGGTTTAGCCATTCTTGGACCGATTCAGCATATTTTGAAGGTCTGGAGATCCGGTTAAGATAGTTCAGTCCAGTTCGTGCGATCCAAAATAGTTTTGAAACTTCTTTTGACCTGTTTTGTAATATTTTTAGTTATTAATGCTTGCTTAGGATACCAAAGTTGAACCATATCAGTGTTGTTTAAATATTTATGCATGTGATATATGTTATATTTAAATGAAAACATGTTCATGCATATTGTATGCGATGTAGATTTAAAATCCCACCATAGAAAGTATGTTACATGCATTGGATATATTTATAAATTGTTATAATATATAGTATGCAAGTTTAGGGTTTCTTTTGTTTAATATAAGTGTTATATTAAATGTTGAATGCCTTTGTTGAATGTTATGGATGCAAAACATGTCTATTTTTATAAGTTGTTATAAAATTAAATTAGACATTAAAATCCATAACAAAGATAAGTTGCATGCTCGCGTAAGTCAAACTCTTGTTTTAATAGTTAAAATAGGTCGTTATCTTATAAATCACAGTTACAAACTCAACTGGTATATAATCTTGTCTGAGGCTGGAGATTTTTAAGTTGACGGTCTATGGAACATCTCCTACCTAGGGATTATGACAAAATAACTAAGTGTTGTTAACCGGTTTTATAAGCGTACATGAGTAGTGTGAGGTAACAATGTTGGGTTTTATGTCCTAAAACTTGTGGTTTTGTAAACAACAGAACTTATTTTGAAAATTCAATAAATTGTTATTGAATAGATGTTTTGCTTATTAGAAATCAAATAAACCTAAAAGTCCCTTGACTATTACATGAGTACTTGAACTTTATGTGGAGACATAAAAGTGGATCAGGTTCCAATAAATAGTCAAAATGATCTATAGTATATGAATAAGGTTGGGTGCCTTATTTTGGTAACACTATTGGATGCATCCTACTCTGTAGTTATTACAAAAAGTTTTAAAGTGCTACAAACGATGTGATCCTAATTCGTACATATTATGACATGAGGAGTGGGGGCGTCCTGTGCAAAAAGGTTTGTACAAGATCGGACCATGAAATCAATCATTCTTACTTTATAACGTTGTTTACTATTTAAGACTGACTATTTCAAAGTGATGAGCTAGGTAACTTGACCTTAATCTTGAGCTAATTATGAACTCCTGTTTATTCAGGATTATCCTTAGATTTGCATAGGTAAGGGTTGGCTCAACAGCGCCGATCAATGAACCTCCTATTTCAGGGGTAAGACCGGATAGATAGCTTGAGACATAGGGTGCAAGAAGGAATTCACTCCTACCCGCTTTTAGGGAGAGTAGAGAGGTTGTTCCCTTAAGTGCTGATTTTGGGTCTTGAACAAGGAGCCCTCCCCTCTCATTGGCCTGAAAGGGACTCGATTTGTTGATTGGATCACAAATCAATTGTTCATTAGAGGATTAATGGGACTTAAGGAACAAGAGGTAATTTCAAGGGTAAAACAGAGATTTGACCCAGCCGTTATTATGAACAACCTGTGAAGGGTTAACTTACTAATCATGGTTATATCGAGTGGACATAATATATCTACAGTGAGGGGAGTTCAATTATGGGCTTTAGTGGAGTGACCCATAAGTTAACGAATGAGGGTTAATTTGGTCTAATGAGTTTAGCCAATTAATCTCGGACCGTTGGAGCCCATGATTTGTAGGTCCGTGACGTCCTTCTACTAGTTCGTAAATGGATTAGCTTTAGAGTAGCGTGATAAGTTAATTTGAAATGTTCAAATTAGAATTAAAAGAAATTAGTAATTATATGAGATATAATTACACGTTTAATTTTAAGAATTAAATGGAATTAGAGAATTAATATTTAAATATGATTTAAATATATGAAGATGGATTTGTGTAAAATTAATTTAATATTTGATATTAAATTAATTATAATTATTTAAATTGTTTAAATAATTATTTATTAATTTTATTAGAAAATTAATTTATGAAATTAATTTGTAAAATTAATAAATTTTGTTTTTTGAAATCAAATTGGAAAAGTTAAAAAACACATAAATGGAGTTATGGGATTTTCCATTACACCTTCAAGTTGCTCACGCAAAACCCACTACTTTAGGCTTCAACTCCAAGCATGAGTTGCATCTCAAGAAGCCATCTTCTTTGCATGATTGTCTACACTATATTGAGAAGATTGGAGTAAATTTGAGACATGCAATCTGTAGAATTTTTGCTGAAAAATTTGTGTGAATAAGGTGTTCTTCAAGTGGGTTGCTGCTGTGAGCTTTTCTCCAAATTCCCTTTATTCAAGCTTATTTTGAGTCCCAAAACTCAATCTAGAGCACCAAGAGAATAATGGGGAAGATCTTGGGGTGGTCTACAATAAGATTTTTACGAAATTTGCAGCTGGAAATCGAGTTTTGAAGAAGTTCTACAAAGGTATGACTTGAAACCTACTTGTTTCTGCAAGAGCATGCTTTAGTTATTGTCGAAATTAATGAGTTATAGTGCTTAATGATCCTTGTTGCTTCTGCTGGATGCTGATACAATCTAACAATTGGTATCAGAGCATCATATAAACATTCAATTCAGTTTAATTTTGGTGTGGTGGGTGTTTTTCATGAGTTATATGAAACTGGTGCACTGATATGGTTTTCTCAATTTTGGCATTTAATTTCTCTTTGATTTCTCGATTAAATTTGTAATTGGATCTTGTTTATGAGTTTATATATGTTCTCAAGAGTCTATAATTTATTTGGAGTCATTAGAGTTAAAATTAAGCTGTAACGGAAGAAACAAGTGAAGAAGGCCCAAACGACCTCCATTCCCAAAACTGTCTGGCACACGGTTTTTTTTCATAGTTCTTAACCCCTCGGTCCGTTTTCACGCATTTTCGTACTGGAAGGTTCGCGCACAAAAATTGGGCCTCGGGGCAGCCTCGCGACAGCCCAGCAAGCCTAGCGACATCCCAGTAAGGCCCCGCGACACCCCCACGGGGCCCCGGGGGTCGTTTGGGCACCAAATGAGCTCCGTTCGCAAAACCGTCTGGCACACAACTTTTTTTCATAGTTCTTAACCCCTGGGTCTGTTTTCATGCATTTTTCATGCTGGAAGGTTCGCGCACAAAAATTGGACCCGAAAGGGTTGTAACATAGGATTCGAAACAACAAGGATTTCAGTAAAATGAATAGGGTCTTATAGTTCCATTTTGGATGTTGTCTTCTATTTCAGAGGCAAATTCATACTATCCTATAGGATTTGAAAATGGCGGGTCACACTTACAAGAATTACTAAGTTGTTAGTAAAGATCTTGGCTGAAAATGATAACCAAACAACTATAGGAATAAAAGTTATTCCAGAGACAATAGGAATAAGAGTTATTCCAGGGATAATGTTTGGTCAAAATTTTTTGTTTTAGTGAAGGAGTATCTGACTGCCCCTTGGTAGCACATATTCTGACTCCCTAAAATATCGTTACAAATAAATAATGGTTATGGGTACATTATTACTTTTTGCTAAAATTTGACTTTGGATTTAGTTACAATTTGCTAATTAGAATTTGTTTGAAATTTATCACCATGGCGAATTCTAGTATACTCACTTCCGATGTACATAACAGTAAAATCAAATTGACAAACAAATTACTAGCGGCTGATTATACCAAAAGAGTTTTAACAGAGGATTGTCCTCTATCTCCCAACTCATTTGAAATTATGAATTATGTAGATGAGAATGCTGAATTCGTACAACAAGATAAAAATGATTTACTTGTTATCGAAGCATGTTTAGTAAAAAAACGATAAAATCTGGATAATTGATTCAGGTGCCGCTAATCATGTATGTACTATCTCACAGGAAACAAGTTCCTGGAGACAGTTGATAGAAGGTGAAAGAATCTTTAAGGTAGGGACCGGGGAGATTATTTCGGCCAAAGCAGTGGGAGATATTAAGTTATTTATAGGAGATAATTACATTTATTTGAAAAATGTATATTATATTCCTTCTATGAAAAAGAATCTAATATATGTCTCCTGTTTGCTAGAATAAAATTATAAAATTTATTTCGAAAATGGTGAAGTGTTCATCAAAATGGGAAATAAACAGATTTGCTCTACAAAATTAGGAAATAACTTGTACATGTTAAAACCAACTGAGGTTAAAGCTGTTTTGAGCATAGAGATGTTTAAAACTGCTGGGACTCATAAGAAAAGGAAGATTTCTCCAAATGCTTATCTTTGACACTTGAGATTGGGTCACATAAATCTCAACAGGATTGAGAGACTGGTTAAGAATGGTCTTTTAAACAAGTTGGAAAACAGTTTATTACCACCATGTGAGTCCTGTCTTGAGGGTAAAATGACAAAAAGGTCTTTTTATGGAAAAGTTCTTAGTGTAAGTCCTCTCTTCTTCTATTCTTTCTTGGAATATTAGGAAGCACATAGTTGAGATTGAACTCGGGGTCTTGAGATAAAGTTTGATGTGGATCTCTTGTTAAGATTTATAATTAAAAATAAAAATATTTAGATTGACGTTTGTTTCATTTAGGAAGAGGAACTAAGGATTGGAGGAATAATTTGAGGTAACGAACCTAGTTCAGCAAGTAAATTCGGCGATGAATTTGGCATGCTTGGGGCATGTCAAAGTCAATTGTAAAAGTCAATGGTCAAATGATCAAAGTCAAAGTAAAAAAAGTCAACATCTTGAAATGTGGTGAAATTTTGGCAATTTACGAGCTTTAAAAGTAAATTTGGCTTGTTTAAGACATTGGGAAAAGCTAGTTGAAAATCAAAGGAAATTTAAGGGAAAAAACATGATGAGAACCGAGAGGAAGTTGAAAAAAGAGAATTTGACAGATTTTAGAAAAATTAAGGTGCTTTCTATTGAAATTTCTTATTGGATGGCTTTGAGGTTAAGGGTTAATCATCTGGCCATGTGTTAAACCAGAAATTGAAGCTGAAAAATAAAGAGAGAAAGGGAATTGCGAATTTTCTGAGTTTGGCCGACCGAAGAAGAGGAAAAAGTTGTTTTCGAATTAGGGCCGTTCTTGTGAGGGAAAATTGGGCAAAATGAAATAAAATTAAATAGGAAGTAAAGAAGAAGCTCGTAGGAGGCTTGATTTGAAGAAATTTAGCCGGAGAAGTAAGGAAAACGAAGAAAAACAGTGGCGCTAGAGTTATAGTGAAAACAGAGGATGCTCGGGTTTTTAGCAAATTCGTAGAGTTAGAGGCTAATTCGAAGCTCCAAATTTAAAGTTAAGTTACTTATAAGGTCCTTCTAGAGTTCTATGGTCTTTTATTTGATCATTATTGGCTGGAATTTCTGATTTTAAGCTCTAAAAATTCTGCAACTTCTCGTCGGGAAAACAGGGGCACCATGGAAAGATTGGTCGATTTCGAGAGTTCTAGGGCAATTCGAACGTCCAAAATTTGAGGTAAGTTAATTAAGAGGATGGGTAAAAGTTTTTTATAGGCTAATTAAGCTTTAAACGGCCAGAAAATGATGAATTTAAGTCTTGATCGCTCACAGAAAAAACAGAGGTCAAATCTGGAAATTTCTGGGCTGGAGGTTGAAGAAAGAGTTTACTTTCTTGTTTGACTTCTATCTATCATCTATTGTTTGCCATTAAAAGCTGAAAAATCAATTTTAGGTTAATTAAGGTGTTCTCAAGCATAATTAGGGATCCAATTGGTATTGTTATGATACCTTAAACCTTAAATTTGAAAAAAATGGGATCTTAAGTCAACTTTGAAGTTGATTAAGGGGTTAATTTAAAGTAAGCCCTAATTAGGTTAATGAGAAAAATTAAGGAAAATTGGAATAGAATTAGTTTTTATTGAAGATTAATTTTAAGGTCTTGAGTTAGTTTTAGAGCAATTGAAGGACCAAATTACAAATCAAACTTTACCTTGAATCAAATTAAGGATTTGCAAAAAGTTTAAGTGAAATTGGTTATACTTGAAGATTAATTTTCAAATAATTGGATTATGGTTATGTTGTGGATAACTAGAGGATTATCAATATAATTTCAGGATAAACGGGAGATGGAGAAACCGAAATTATGCGGAGGAGCCGATTAACAGTGAGTGGTTTATTTTCGAATGTTTTGATATAGAAACTAATTATATATTATAGTATGTTATGATTTATGAAATGGGATGGCATGATCTGTTTTACTTGACTGATATGTAAAAAATGTTTAAATCATGATTTCTAAACTCTCGATGATTTTATACGATCTTGATTTATCAAAATGTAATTTGAAATCAGAGTTTACATACTTGTGATTTGTAGGGTTTTTATGAAAAATCTCTTGATGGTGGAATCAAGGTTGTTAAATGGTTATGAAAATGGTTTCAAACTACTAGTTCTTGTACCCGAGAGATGGTTATTTTTTCGTGCTACTTGAATGTGTTTCAGTAGCATTGCTCAGGCAATCATGGGGCTACTGGGGTTAGATGAGGCCAGAGTATATTGGGAAGTCCAGAGGAACTTGTGCCTATAGTGCCACCTAGGCTATCAGGGGGCTACCACCGAGGTCAGATGCGGCCAGAGTATACCGGGGAGTCCAGAGTAACCTAGGCTTGTGGTGTGTATCTATGCTTAGTCTTGAGGCAGCTCTACGTGCACGTATGACCTTGTGATTTGGTTTACACCGCGGGGGGCATTCTTTGTCTAGAGTAACCCACCGTTGTAAACGAGTATTTGGGTACAGAGTTGGTGTGGTTTTCTGATAACGATTGAATGTTTTATAATATGTTTATAAGAGTTGATCATGCCACTATTTTACTAGCACGTGTTCAAAATGTTGTTGAATCTTTTATACTTTGCCAATGTTTTATTGAATGATTTGATAAACTTTATTGATGATTTAGAAAGCGATAACTTATGTTTATATTAAACTACCATTCACTGGGCTTTAGCTCATGCTTTCCATGTTTTATGTTTTTCCCCACCCCCAGGTAGCGACAAGATCCTGGTGCCTACTGAGCCGTCAAACGCCACTAGTGTTGTTAAACATCTATTGTATTGTTTGTGCATGTATGAGAGTATTTGAGGTTAGAAGGGAAATCTGGAATGGGGTGTGACACACGCCTTTTTTTCATCGTTCTTAACCCCTGGGTCCATTTTCGCCCATTTTTGCACCGAAGGTTCGAGCACAAAAAGTGGGCCCTACGGCCTCGGGGGCCGTTTGGGGCACCAAACTACCTCCTTCCCAAAACTGTCTGGCACACGACTTTTTTTCATTTTTCTTAACCCCTAGGTCCGTTTTCGCGCATTTCGGGCCGAAAAATTCGAGAGCAAAAAGTGAGCCCCGGGGCCCCAGGGGCCGTTTGGGGCACCAAACGAGCTCCATTCCCAAAACTGTCTGGCTCATGGGTTTTTTTCATCGTTCTTAACCCCTGGGTCCGTTTTCGCGATTTTTCGTGATGGGAGGTTCGCGCACAAAAATTGGGCCCTGTAGCAACCCCGCGACACCCCAGCAAGGCACCGCGACACACCCGCGGGACCTCGGGGGCCGTTTAGGATACCAAACGAGCTCCGTTTGCAAAATCGTCTACCAAATGCCTTTTTTTCATAGTTCTTAACCCCTATGTCCATTTTTCGCGATTTTCGCATCGAAAGGTTTGGGCACAAAAAGTGGGCCCCACGGCCCTAGGTGACGTTTGGGGCACCAAACGAGCTTCGTTCGCAAAACCATCTGACACACGACTTTTTATCATCATTCTTAATCCCTGGGTCTGTTTTTGCGCTTTTTCACTCCAGAAGGTTCGCAGACAAAAAATAGCCCCCCGACGCAGCCCGCAGAGTCGTTTGGGGCACCAAACGAGCTCCATTCCCAAAACCTTCTAGCACACGGCTTTTGTTCATCATTCTTAACCCCTGGGTTCGTTTTCAAATTTTTGTGCCAGAAGGTTCGTGAGCAAAAATTGGGCCCCGAGGCCTAGGGGCTGTTTGGGGCACCAAACGAGCTCCATCCCCAAAGCCGTCTGGCACACGACTTTTTTTTTTTATAGTTCTTAACCCCTAGGTCCTTTTTTGCGATCTTTCATGACGGAAGGTTCGCGCACAAAAATTGGGCCCCGTGGCAGCCCCACAACACCCTAGCAGTGCCTGGCGACACCCCAGTGAGGGCCTGCAACACCCTAGCAAGGCACCGCAACACACAAGTGGGGCCTTGCGACACCCCCACGGGGCCCCAGAGGCCATTTGGGACACCAAACGAGCTCCATTCGTAAAACCGTCTGGCACATGCCTTTTTTTCATAGTTCTTAACCCCTGGGTCCATTTTCGCGCCGGAAGGTTCAGACACAAAAAGTGGGCCCCACGGCCCCGGGGGCCGTTTGGGGCACCAAACGAGCTTCGTTCGCAAAACCGTCTGGAAAATGACTTGTTATCATCATTCTTAACCCCTGGGTCCATTTTTGCACTTTTTCGCTACGGAAGGTTCACACACAAGAAACGGCCACTCGACGCAGCCCACAGGGCCCCGGGGGCCATTTAGGGCATCAAAAATGCTCCGTTCTCAACTTTGTCTGGTATGTGGCTTTTTTTCATCGTTCTTAACCCACGACTTTTTATCATCATTCTTAACCCCTAGGTCCGTTTTCGCGCTTTTGCACTCCAGAAGGTTTGCACACAAAAAATAGCTCCCCGACGTAGCCCGCTGGACCCCGAAGAGCATTTGGGGTACCAAACAGCTCCGTTCCCAAAACCGTCTAGCACACGGCTCTTTGTCATCATTCTTAACCCCTAGGTCCATTTTCACACATTTTCGTGCCAGAAGGTTCGGGAGTAAAAAGTGGGCCACAAGGCCCTAGGGACCGTTTGGGGCACCAAACGAGCTCCGTCCCCAAAACTATCTGGCACATGACTTTTTATCATCATTCTTAACTCTTGGGTCCGTTTTCACGCTTTTTCGCTGCGAAAGGTTCGCACACAAAAAATGGCCCCCCAGCGCAGCCTGTGGTACCCCGGGGTTCATTTGGGGCACCAAACGTGCTCTGTTCCCAAAACTACTGGCACATGGCTATTTTTCATCGTTCTTAACCTCTAGGTCCATTTTCGCGCTTTTTCGTGATGGAAGATTCGCGCACAAAAATAGGGCCCCGTGGCAGCCTCGCGACACCCCAGCAAGGTCCTCGACACCCTAGTAAGGCACCGTGACACCCCCGCGGAGCCTCGCGAAAACCCTGCGGGGCCCCGGGGGCCGTTTGAGGTACCAAACGAGCTCTGTTTACAAAATCATATTCAACACTTTTTTTCATAGTTCTGAACCCCTAGGTCCATTTTTGTTCATTTTCGTGCGAGAAGGTTCAGGCAAAAAAGGTGGGTCCTACGGTCTTGAGGGCCGTTTGGGGCACCAAACGAGCTCCGTTGGCTAAACCGCCTGGCACACGACTTTTTATCATCATTCTTAACCCCTGGGTCTGTTTTCGCGCTTTTTCACTTTGGAAGGTTTGCACACAAAAAACCGTCCCCTAGCGCAGCCCGCGGGGCGTCGGGTCCCATTTGGGGCACCAAACGAGCTCTGTTCTCAAAACCATCTAGCACATGACTTTTTTTCATCATTCTTAATCCCTGGGTCCGTTTTCACGAATTTTCGTGTCGGAAGGTTCGGGAGAAAAAGGTGGGCCTCGAGGCCGTTTGGGGCACCAAACAAACTCCTTCCCTAAAACCGTCGGCACATGGTTTTTTTCATACTTCTTAACCCTTGGGTCTGTTTTCGATATTTTTCGTGACAGAAGGTTCGTGCTAAAAAATTGGGCCCCGTGGCAACCCCAGGACACCCCAGCAGTGCCAGCGACACCCTAGCGAGGCCCTGTGACACCCCTGCATAGCACCGGAGGCTGTTTGGGGCATCAAACGAGTTCTGTTTGCAAAACCGTCTTGCACATGCCTTTTTTTAATTGTTTTTAACCCTTGGGTCCATTTTCGCGCATTTTCGCACCGAAAGGTTTGGGCACAAATGTGAGCCCCACAGCCTCGGGGGGCGTTTGGGGCACCAAACGAGCTTCGTTCATAAAACCGTCTGACAAAAGACTTTTTATCAACATTCTTAACCCCTATGTCCATTTTTGCGCTTTTTCGCTTCAGAAGGTTCGCCCACAAAAAATGCCTCTTCGGCGCAGCCCATGGCCCTGGGGGCAGTTTGGGACAAGAAACAAACCCCTTTACTAAAACCGTCTGGCACACGACTTTTTTTCATCGTTCTTAACCCTGGGTCTGTTTCCGTGCTTTTTCGTGACGGAAGATTCAGACACAAAAATTGGGCCCCGTGGCAGCCCCGCGACACCGTAGCATTGCCTGGCGACACCCCAGCAGTGCCTGGTACACCACAGTGAGGCCCTGCGACAACCTAGCAAGGCACCGCGAGACCCCTGTGTGGCCTCGCGATACCCTCGCGATGCCCCGGAGGTCGTTTGGGACACCAAACGAGCCCTGTTCGCAAAACCGTCTGGTACATGCCTTTTTTTCATAATTCTTAACCCTTGGTCCATTTTCGTGCATTTTCGCGGCGGAAGGTTCGGAAACAAAAAGTGGGCCCCATGGCCCCGAGGGCCGTTTGGGCACCAAACGAGCTTCGTTCGCAAAACCGTCTGGCAAACAACTTTTTATCATCATTCTTAACCCCTGAGTCCGTTTTTGCGATTTTTCACTGCGGAAGGTTCACATAAAAAAAACTGGCCCCTGGTGTAGCCTGTGGAAACCTAGGGGTCGTTTGGGGCACAAAGAAGCTTCGTTCCCAAAACCGTCTGGCACACGACTTTTTTCATCGTTCTTAACCCTTGGGTCCGTTTTCGCGCTTTTTCGTGACGGAAGGATCGCGCAAGAAAATTGGGCCTTGTGGTAGCCCCGCGACACCCTAGAAGTGTCTGGCGACACCCTAGTGAGTCCCTGCGACACCCTAGCAAGGCACCGCGACACTCCCACGGGGCCTCGCGACACCTCTGCGAGGCCCTGCGGGCCGTTTGGTGCACTAAACGAGGTCCGTTCGCAAAATTGTCTGGCACATGCCTTTCTTTCATAGTTCTTAACCCCTGGGTCCATTCTCAAGCATTTTCACGCCAGAAGGTTTGGGTAAAAAAAGTGGTCCCCACGGCCCCGGGTGCCGTTTGGGGCACCAAATGAGATCCGTTCGTAAAACCGTCTGGCACACGACTTTTTATCATCATTCTTAACCCCTGGGTTTGTTTTCGCACTTTTTCGCTACGGAAGGTTCACACACAAAAAACGGCCCCCCGGCGCAGCTCGTGGGACCCTGGAGGCTTTTTGGGGCACCAAACGAGCGCCGTTCACAAAATTGTCTAGCACACAGCTTTTTTCATTGTTCTTAACCCATGGGACCGTTTTCGTGCTTTTTCGCGGCAGAAGGTTCACACACAAAAATTGGGCCCCGTGGCAGCCCCACGACAGCCCAGAAGTGTCTTATGACACCCCAACGAGGATCTGCGACACCTCAGTAAGGCGCCGTGACACCCCCGTGGGGCCCCGGTGGCCGTTGTGGGCACCAAATGAGCTCCGTTCACAAAACCGTAGGCCACATGCCTTTTTTTCATATTTCTGAACCCCTGGGTTTGTTTTCGCGCTTTTTCACTTCGAAAGGTTTGCATAAAAAAATGGCCCCCTGGCGCAGCTCGTGGGACCCCGGGGGCCGTTTGGGGCACCAATCGAGCTCCGTCTCCTAAACCGTCTGGCAGATGGCATTTTTTCATAGTTCTTAACCCCAGGGGCTGTTTGGGGCACCAAACGAGCTCCGTTCGCAAAAACATCTGGCACACGATTTTTTATAACCATTCTTAACCCCTGGGTCCATTTTTGCCCATTTTCACTTCAGAAGGTTCGCGCGCAAAAAACGGCCCCCCGGTGCAGCTCGCGGCGCGCTGGGGGTCGTTTGGGGCAACAAACGAGCTCCGTTCCCAAATCCATCTGGCACACGACTTTTTTTCATCATTCTTAACCCCTGGGTCTGTTTTCATGCATTTTTCGTGTCAAAAAGTTCGGCAGCAAAAAGTGGGCCCTGGGGCCGTTTGGGGCACCAAATGAGCTCCATCCCCAAAAGCATCTGGCACACGGCTTTTATACATAGTTCTTAAACCCTGGATCCGTTTTCGCGCTTTTTCATGATGGAAGGTTGGTGTACAAAAATTGGGCCTTGTGACAACCCCGCGACACCCCACAATGCCTAGCGACACCTCAGCGAGGCTCTGTGAAACCTCAGCAAGGCACCGCAACACTCCCGCAGGGACTCGGGGCCGTTTGGGGCACCAAACGAGCTCCATTCGCAAAACCGTCTAACACACGCCTTTTTTTCATAATTCTTAACCCTTGGGTCCAATTTCGCGCATTTTTGCGTCGGAAGATTCGAGCACAAAAAGTGGGCCCCACGGCCTCGGGCACCAAACGAGTTCCATTCGCAAAACCGTCTGGCACACGACTTTTTATCATCATTATTAACCTCTGGGTCCGTTTTCGCGCTTTTACGCTACGGAAGGTTCGCGCAAGAAAAACGGCCCCCCGACGTAGTCTACGGGGCCTCAGGGGCCATTTGGGGCACAAACGAGCTCCGTACCTAAAACCATCTGGTACACGACTTTTTTTCATCGTTCTATACCCCTAAGTTCGTTTTCGCGATATTTCGTATCGAAAGGTTCGGAGCAAAAAAGGGCCTCGGAGGCCCTTTGGGGCACCAAACGCGCTTTGTCCCCAAAACCGTCTGGCACACGGCTTTTTTTCTAGTTCTTAACCCCTAGGTTCGTTTTCGCGCATTTTCGCACCAAAGGTGCTGGCACAAAAAGTGGGCCCCACGGGCCGTTTGAGGCACCAAACGAGCTCCGTTCGCCAAACCATCTAGCACATGACTATTTATCATGATTCTTAACCCCTGGGTCTGTTTTTGTGTTTTTTTTCGCTCTGGAAGGTTCGGGGACAAAAAATGGCCCCCCAGCACAGCCCCTAGGGCCCCGGGGGCCGTTTGGGGCACCAAAGAAGCTCTGTTCACAAAACTGTCTGGCATATAGCTTTTTTTCATAGTTTTTAACCCCTAGTTTCATTTTTGAGTATTTTCGTGCCGGAAGGTTCGGGCACAAAAAGTGGGCCTTGGGGCCCTTAGGGCCGTTTGGGGCACCAAACGAGCTTTGTTTCCAAAACCGTCTGGAACACGGCTTTCTTTCGTAGTTCTTAACCCCTAGGTTCGTTTTCGCGCATTTACGCGCCGGAAGGCTTGGACATAAAAAGTGGGTCGCACGGCCTCGGGAGCCATTTGCAAAACCGCTCTGGAAGGTTCGTGAACAAAAAACGGCCGCCCACCGTAGCCCGCGGGGCCCCAAACGAGCTCCGTTCGAAAAACCGTCTGGCACACAACTTTTTTCAATAGTTCTTAACCCCTGGTTCTGTTTTTGCGCATTTTCACACTGGAAGGTTTGGGGCACAAAACGAGCTTCCTTCTCAAAACTGTCTGGCACATGACTTTTTTTCATAGCTTTTAACCCCTAGGTCCGTTTTTGCACTTTTTCAACA
Organism: Benincasa hispida; assembly: GCF_027475165.1. Lineage (NCBI taxonomy): Eukaryota > Viridiplantae > Streptophyta > Magnoliopsida > Cucurbitales > Cucurbitaceae > Benincasa > Benincasa hispida. The sequence goes on from NC_143485.1 coordinate 12,931,196, forward strand.
CTAATGGTTCGCGTCGAAAAATTGGGCCCTGTGGCAGCCTCTTGACACCCCAGCGAGGTCCTGCGACACCCCAGAAAGGCACCGCAACACCCCTGCACGACCTTGCGACATCCCCGCGGGACCTTGGGGGCCGTTTGGGGTATGAACGAGCTCCGTTCGCAAAACCGTCTAGCACCCAACTTATCACAGATGGTCTGATCCTGATCATTCGTGTTGGGGACATGCATGTGGGGGCGTCCTATACAAAGAGTTTGTATAAGACCTGACCACGAAGTGTTAACGTCTCGTTATATAACACCGTTCATGACAGAGAATTTTGTACACTAGGATGACCATAGGTAACATGACCTCAATCTTGAGTGAGTTGGGAACTCCTGCCATTGAGGGCGGTCCTTTGATTTGTATGGGTGCAACTGGCCAGGTCGCCAATTGAAACCTACCATTTTGGGGACTCGTCTGATTTGGGAGCTGGGAACTCAGCTACACAAGATGGAATTCACTCCTTCCCCGAGGTAGGGGTAAGTAGATAGATGGCTTCCTTAAGGGCTGATTCCGCGGCTTGAACGATATGGCACCACACACTTTCTCTTGGCTCGAGAAGTTTTTAGACATAGTCGGACTATGTTGTATTGTTCATTAGAGGAATCAGTGGTACTTAACGAGTGAGATGTAACTACAAGGGCATAACGGTAATTTGGCCCAGCTGTACTTACCAGCATTTGTGAAGGGTCATCATACTTATGATTGGTTATATCCGATAGACACAGAAATATATCTGTGGTAAGAAGAGTTCAGCTGTTGGTCTTTAGTGGAATGTCGGACAGTTAATAGATGGTTGATCTCGTGGCAAAAGAGTTTAGTCAGCTGTTCACGTACCATTAGAGCTTCGAGCAACATGTCCATTAGGTTCCTTGGGTAGCTTAGATAAAGTCGAGAACTAGCATTTGGGTTAATTTGAAATGTTCAAATTGACAAGAGGAAGTTTGGTTATATATGATATAATTGGACTGGTTAATTTTATATGATATAATTTGCTAAATGTATGAGTTACATTATTATGGAGGAAATTAGATATAAATATGATTTATATCAAGTAGAGGAGAAAATAATATAGTAGATATGTGATATCAAACTATAGGATATAAATATAATATGATTATATTTATTAATTAATTAGTTGGTTAATTATAAGATAATTATGCCCAATTTCATGTTTGGACGTTGGTTAGTGGGCAACGTTGGTTATTGTAACCGATGAGTTAAAATGAAAATAGTTTTCATTTTTGCATCGCCCGTCATTCACATCAAAACATTTCGTGAAGCGCACGTTGGTGAAAGAAAACGATCGCTCGAGAGACTATACGATAGCTCTTCTCCGCCTAAATGATCGTCCTTCGCGTGTCTAAACGATCGCACGTTATTTCCTACACGATCTGATAGCTTCTCTAAACGATCGTATAGTGTGCTGGTTTTACTAAACGATCGTGTACCTTTTCCTAAATGATCGTTCAGTAAATTCTACACAATCGTGTAGCTCCTCCTAAACGATAAGCACTTCTGCTATGCGATAGCGTCGTTTTCTCTCCCACTTGCTTATCGCCTATACGATTCGTGTTTCCTCCATCCTCTACCAAATTCACCAAAGCCCACCCTTTGGGGTTTCACTTCGAGAATACCTAGGGCTCTTTAGTGGTGGTGTCGTCCCCGTTACGGTCGTGAGTTCGCGTTGTTCGTGTTGCTGCAGTCGACGTTTTCCATTGGGCGTTGGTAGAACACTTGGAGTTTTTCGGCTACGTTGAAGTTCCGAAGATTGAAGATTTTCTTCAACTAGTATGAAACTCTTTCCCTTGTTGTTTTCTTGTTCTAAGCATGCCGTTAATTAGAGTTTATTTGCATAATTGTATGTGTTGAATGTATAATGTTGTATTTCGGTCACGGTGAGATCGGAGCGATCTGAACGCGCTCATGGAAATCTTAGATATAAGATCCTTCACTCTCAAATCTTGAGGTGGAATCGACCTACTGAATGAAATCCCATCAACAACTCTTGTTGATGTAGCAGGCTCTTCAACAACTCTTGTTGAAGTTTCAGTAGTTTCATTGGACAGCTCACACAACACGACTTTACTTTGTGGACTGTGCTCCCTTATATGATCCTCCTCCAAGAAAGTAGCATTTGTTGAAAAAAACACCCTATTTTCTGTCAGGTCATAAAAATAACCCCCTCGTGTACCTTTGGGGTAGCGTACAAAGAGGCATAACCTCGATCGTGGTTCCAACTTCTTGGGATTAGCCTCAAGCACATGTGTAGGGCAACCCCAAATGCAGAAGTGACATAAACTAGCTTTATGCCCGTTCCACAACTCAAGAGGTGTTCTTGCAACACTCCTGGAAGAAACACACGTCTCCACTGCGAAACCCCAAAACGAGTCCGGTAAGGAAGCGTAACTCATCATCGAGCGAACCATGTCTAACAAGGTTCTATTTCTTCTCTCCGCTACACCATTCTACTGAGGTGTACCTGACGCTGAGAGGCGGGAAATGATTCCATGTTCTATCAAATAGTCATGGAATACCAAGTCTAAAAACTCTCCACCTCAATCCGATCAAAGTGTTTTAATCCGTCTATCCAATGCATTTTCAACTTCAGCCATGAACTCTTTGAACTTTTCAAAAAATTCAAACTTCCGTTGCATAAGATAAACATACCCGTACCTGGAGTAGTCATCTATAAAACTGATAAAATACTCATAGCCATCTCGGGCTTACACAATCTTAGGACCACAAAGGTCAGAATGTACTAACTCAAGAGGCTCCTTGGCTCTATTACCTTCTCCAGTAAAAGGCTGTTTAGTTATCTTACCCTTAAGGCAAGATTCGCACACTGGTAAAGAATTTTCTTCTAACTAACTTAGAAGTCCATTCTGCACCAATGTCTCAATCCTATTGAGATTTATGTGCCTTAAACAAAGATGCCAAGGTTGGGCATTTTCTTTTGAAGAAATTCGTTGACGTTTTGATTGAGTTACGACAGTTCTAAACAATTCAGTATTATGGAGGGAATTAATGGCTAATGGCCTTAGCACACATAAATTCAATTCTAGATTTGCTGGGCACATAAAAACACCATCTTTATGAATAAACGATTTATCCATATTAAACGAGACAGTATATTTACATTGCAATAAAAAGTTTATAGAAATAAGGTTCCTCTTTAGTTCAGGAACAATATATACATCATGTAAAATAAGAAACCTATTCTAAAAAGCTAACTGGAGTCCTTCTACTGCCACAGCTGAGACGGCGTGCCCGGTGCCTACTTGCATCGTCATCTCACTAGCCTCCCGCTGACGCCAAGATCTAATCCCCTAAAAAGAAGAACAAACATGATTAGTAGCACCCAAATCAATTATCCAGGAAGAATCATCATTCTTCACTAAACAAGTTTCAAGCACAAGTAAATCATTTACCTTTATTGGCCTTGGCCTTAGCCTTGGCTACTTTCTTCTGTTTCAGATACTGAGGACAGTTCCTCTTCCAGTGTCCATCTTGGTTGTAGTGGAAACACTTTCTCTTAGCAACTTGTGGACGCCTACTTGGGGTGATAGGCGGTGGGTTAGTAGGTGCCTTCCCTTTTCCCTTACCTCCATTCTTCTTCTTCCCCTTTGCAAAGTTAGAAGCAGAAGGTGCAGACTTCGTTCCTAAGGTCGAACCTCTATGGAACGTCCTGGAGGATGAAGCAACATTTGCCTCACCCTTCTGCCTCTTCTTACTTTTTAGTAAAGATTGGTATGTTTGCTACTCGTTGAGGAGAGTTGTAAGGTTATATTTCACTTTGTTAAGAATCACATTACTAACAAAGTATAGGAAGCACTCCGGCAAAGAATGCAGGATTATGCTAACCTAGCTAACCCCATCGATGGTAGACCCATTCAACTCTGCCACATTAAAGTGGACCATCATGTTTAGCACATGTTCACGAATAGAGGTGCCTTCTTCCATTTTGGAGTTGAATATGTATTTAAGAGCCTCATGCATAAGCTATTTAGACGGTTGTCCAAACATCCCCCGCAGGGACTCCATGATCTCACGTGCTGAGACCATGGGCTCATGTTTCTTGGCCAAGACTTCAAAAAGACTTGCCAAGATATAGGCTCGGCCTTCTCATTCGCCCTTGTCCATCGCTCGTATGCCTCCTAAACATTTCGAGCGACATTAGGAGCTGGAATAGGAGGACAAGCCTCTGTGAGAGCAAACATGAGATCCTCGATGATTAGGATCGTCGTGATCATGTGTTTTCATGTTGCGAAATTATCGCCAGTAAGTTTTTCAGCGCTTAGCAATGCTAACGTGGTTGTTGCTATTTTGAAAATGTTGTTGAAGATACGAATAAAACTTTATTAGATTTTGCTAAACCACTTTTAAACCAATCAATTTTGCAAAAATAGTTTCAAGTACCCTAAGTTATAGACTTCTATTTTGCAATGATGCCCCAGTGAGGCAGGACAAACGCCATCGGTGGGGTGATCAGTTGCCCCTTCGCTGGGATGAGACATTCTCAACCATTAGGCAGAACCAACTCTTGGAACTGAACCTAACAGCCACCAGTTTTCGGTCCAGAATCGTTAAACTTTAACTATTCCGCGTAAGTGTAACCCCTCGCTTTCGGTGCCAGAGTCCTGCCCTAATGAGCCCACCGTAGGGAAGAAGCAGATTAGGACAAGAGACTAAGTTACCTTATCCTCTTACAAGAGATCAAATAAAGAAACACGCAAAACTGCCATCCTTTAGGGGGAACTCCCAGGGTGGCTCGAGGTGATACACAGTAACGTTATTCAACCTAACGAGGGAGACTGAGGGATATGCTGTCACACTTCTCGCTCCCACTTACTATGAACACTCTTTTCATCCACCTTGATATTGACCTACCCAAACACCATCTATTGGGGGGACACGCCAAAGGTGCCGCGAGGCCGAGGATAGATCTAACGGTGTGGACTATTTAAGAGAAATATGAAAGGTTTAAGTGAAGCATCTTATACCCCAAGTACCTCCCACTGAATGTTCTACCTAGGGGTTCATTAACCTAGACAATCTGACTACTGATTTTAGTCTAAGTCATCTTTTTAAACTCTGCTCATAAAGAACGTTTTCTATGAAATTTGAACAAGTTCAAGTAGTCACATTTAAACACTTTAATGAACTGTCCTTAACTTGCATGCATGCGTCAAATCTATCTAATTCACCTTTTCAGGTAAGTTCCAAGATAGGGTTGTTACGTTTCTGTCAACTTAAATACCCCAGCCTAGATAGAACCCACCTTAGACAAAAGGTCCCTTATAAATAGATTTGCTACACTTTAACCTTTTATTTGCCAATTTAATCCTGTTAAACTGATTAAAAGATTAAAGCCTTAGGGTTGCTAATCGTATTAGAACCATGATCTTAGGTCTATGTGATCCAAGTTTTAAACACTTTAAAACCATGAATTAAACCTAAGTGAGCATGCATGTCTTTCTTATTCCTTTTAGTTCTAATTTCTCTTTAACTTTTAAAAAGAAACAACTAAAACCATTGCGCACAACGAGATGTTTATAACATTTATAAAGTAACCTATGTGTCATGCTTCATGCAATTTCCGGTCATTACTATATATAACTTTTATATAACGCATAACAACCAAGCAAACATGCTAACATTCACCCTTATACTATAACAATTATAATAGAAAGATGATGCATGTCAATGCTTTTTATGCATGCATAAATATAACTCTTATATTATATGATGCATGAGCACACTCTTACATAATTAAATCATGCTTCTCTAAATTATAACAATTACAATAAAGAGATGATGCATGACCATTGCATAACCTAAGATGGGATTTACTATATGTGCATACCATATGACATATAAAAAACATACATAACATGTAATAAATAAAAGATTAATGGACCGGGATGAGCCTTTACAAAAACCAGAATGAAAAAACCCTATCTATTACATTTTTCATCGAGCAAACCGGTTCACAGGCAAACTGGGTCTTGAACCGCCAGGAGGTCTTCATCGTGTAGTAAACTACAGCAGGTAGATGATCGTTCAGCGCGCACTATATGCTAGAAACATAAGTAGACGATCGCGTAGACGACGACGAGGCTACGAAGCCTGATTGTCCATGCAATCGTGTAGCGTGACGATAGGTAAACGATTTACCTTGCTTACTAAGCGATCGTTTAGTCAGTTACTAAGCGATGATGCTTGCTGAACTCAATGATCGTCTAGCTCGCATGCTTTAAACGATACGCGAGCGTCTCATCGTCTAAACGATGCATGCAACCAGGTAAACAATTTACCTTGCGATACTAACCGATCGTTTAGTCAGTTACTAAGCGATGAAGCTTGCTGACCTAAACGATCGTCTAGTGCGCCCACGCGTTAAGCGATCTGCGAGCATCTCATCGTCTACACGATGCGTGCAACCAGGTAAACGATTTACCTTGTGATGCTAAGCAATCGTTTTGTCAGTTACTAAGCGATGAAGCTTCCTGACCTAAACGATCGTTTAGCACGTGCACGCATTAAACGATACTCAGCGATTGCGTACCCGATCGTCAACACGATACGATCAACTCTTGATCGCATACCCCATCATTTAAACGATGTGTTCAACCGCGATCGCATACTCCTTCATCTTTACGATGCGATCAAAAGCGATCACGTAGAACATTTTCTGCACGATGCGATCAACCCTAGATCGCCTCTTTCTTCGAAGAACTACAACACTTGCCCAGATCGCGTATCACTCATATGCAACGCTCGCACAGAACTGCTTCTTTGATGAACGACTCAAAACTTCAAACAAACTTTGAATACAGACTCGATAACGATTATTAATGCCCAAAAACGCAGAGGCCTTTACAAACAATCGCAAATGTAAAAGGATTTAAATCAAACTGAGGCTTATCATCCCGAAAACATCCATTAATCTCGCACATCCACAGCAGATTTAACAATCAAACAACGTAGAAATGCACCCACCATGAATGTATATGTCATTTCGTTGCAACAAATGAAATCAGAGTATCAGAACCTGGCTCTAATACCAATTGATGGATCTCATATCTAAGAGTTCCATGAGTGCGTTCGGATTCCTCCGATCTCACCGTGATTGAAATACAAATTATACATTCAAATCATACAATTATGCAAACAACTCTTAATTAACGGCATGCTAAGAACAAGATAAAATCATAAGGAAAAGAGTTCCATACCAGTTGAAGACGTTCTTCACACTTCAAAACTCCAACGTAGCGAAAACCCTCTATGCGATCTACCAGCACCTAACAGCAACGTCGACAACAGCAGCAGGAACAACGCATGAACACGAACACCGTGGGGATGATACCACCACTAAAGAGCCCCAGGTATTGTCGGAATGAAAACCCAAAAGGTGGGCTTTGGTGAATTTGGTTGAGGAAGGAGGAAACACGAATCGTGTAGCGGATAAGAAAGTGGGAGGGAAAAAGTCGCTATCGCATAGCAGAAATGCTTATCGTTTAGGAGGAGCTACACGATCGTATAGGATTTTCTGAAGGATCGTTTAGGAAAAGGTACACGATCGTTTAGTAAAAACAGCACACTATACAATCATTTAGAGAAGCTATCCAATCGTGTAGGAAACAACGTGCGCTCAATTAGGCGTGAGGTAGACGATCGTTTAGGCGGAGAGGAGCTATTGTATAGTCTCTCGAAATGTTTAAGCGATTGGTTTGCTTTCAACTAATGCGCACTCTCGATATCTTTTGGACGATTGACGGACGATTCGAAAATGAAAACTCTTTTCATTTTTATTTCATCGGTTACAATAACCGATGTTGTTCACTAACCCACGTCTGAACGTGAAATTTGGATTAATTATCATATAATTAACCAATTAATTAATAATAAATATAATCATATTATATTTTTATCCTATAGTTTGATATCACATATCTTCTATAGTATTTTCTCCTCTACTTGATATAAATCATATTTATATCTAATTTCCTCCAAAATAATGTATCTCATACATTTGCCAATTATATCATATATAATTAACCAGTCCAATTATATCATATATAATCGAACTTCCTCTTTTCAATTTGAACATTTCAAATTAACCCAAATACTGGTTCTCTGTGAACCCCGAATCCTAATTTCTCTACTTGAGTATATTCCCTATTAAGATCAGTGTGATGAGTAGGTTGATGTGGAAACTAGTGTGAATGGTAGAGAAAAAGTGGAAAATTAGAAGAAAAGAGGAAATTTGGAAGTTTGACTTTTGGGGAAAATTTGGAAAATTTGGCTAAGTATAGAATTTTGTGTGTTGATGCGTTGGAAGGGTTGTTGGTGAGGGCATGCGGCTGAAGAAGGAAAATGGAGATGACGCGTTGGAAGGCACAAGGGTAGGCAAGGCATGCGTTGGAAGGCAGCCATGCGTCGAGCAGCCTCGACCAGCGCCCTTGCCCAATGCGTCGAGCGGCCAGCCAAGCGCCCCAGCCATACGTCGAGCAGCCTCGGTCAGACGCCCTGCCCATGCTCGAGCAGCCTCAGCCAGACGCCTTGCCATGTGTCGAGTGGCCATGTACATACGTTGAGTGCCCTGCTGAGCGGCCACGACCATGCGTTGAGCGCCCTGCCGAGCAGCCATGCCCGTGAGTCAAGGTGCCCTGCCATGCAGCCAAGCGCGCAGCCCATGCGGCCAAGCACGCCCATGCGACCGAGCGAGTGAATGATGGCCAACATACACCGCATGTTCGAAGCAGCACGTCTATATGTCAAGCGGCTAGCCTGTGCAGCACGCCTATACATTGGTGGTCAACAGCATGCGCCCATGCCAAGCAAGCCGTGCAATGCTACCTAGTGAGCCATGCGTTGAGGATGGACGGTCACCTTATGCGTTGGTGATGGTTAGCTCTTTGCGATGGCTAAGTTGAATTGAAATTGTAGTGAATTGGCTTGCTATGTGTTGATGATAGGCTATGCATTGAGTATGGATTATATGTTGAACATCTAAGAGTTGAACGCATACAAAGGATGAGATCAGCAGATTCTGTGATTTCGGCCAAACCATGAGAGGTTCTGAGCTCAAATTTTAGGGTAATCTTTCTGAGATATTTTAGAATATGCTTGTAGAAGGAAGTATCTCAAATTAAGGTTCAGAACTATGAGTAATCTAAGCTGTAAGTTGAATCTGGATTCTAGGGGTGAAAAGGGAGCTACTAGAGTGAAAAGCTCCTAAGCAATCAAGGTGAGTGGCTAAAACGTTTTGACTAAAACATTTGCTTAAGATGTTTGATTACAACATGTTAAAGAAAACATGTTTTAAAGAAGATTATTCTCATGCCAGCTAGTTTTATAAAGTGATTCCAAGCAAACCGTGAGTTATGTTTTAAACACATCCATGTATGAGAAATTGTTGAAAAGTTATTTATATGTGTTAAATATATTCAGCATGCATTAGTACCTTTAAAGCCATGTTTTTATGTGTTATATTTTACATGCTTTAAAGAGAGAAAGTCATTTATGACTAGTTTACTTAAAACACGATACCGAAGGATATTTGAGAAGGTATCCGCCCAACTAGATACCGAAGGACTTTGAGAAGGTATCTATTGGTACTGAAGGACGTTTGAGAAGGTATCCGAATAGAAGTATCTAAGGTATGACGGTACTTAGTATGGCCACGTGCACGTAGGTAGAGTCAGAGATTGAGCAAAAGGGTTCTCTCTTGACTAGTAGTTGGTGTTGGGATTGTTTTTACCCACAGTAGGGTTATCCTCAACTGAGAAACAGTTTTATTGTTTTATGATTAAAATAGCTTTATATGTTTCATGCTTGGAAAATGTTTATACTGCAGTACAAGTACTATAGAAGCTTATATTTCAGTTAAACTTTTTATTCAGATTTTGCATGAGAATCAATTATCTTTCTTAAGTCACTCACTGGGCGCAAGCTCACCCCGTTTTCAAATGTTTTCCTTTCCTCCCCTCCCCCCCCCCCCCCACAGGTAGCGGTCAAATCCTCTGAAGGTAGCTCTGCATCTGCTCTGCCACTAAAGGATAAAGAGATTTGTAACCCGTCTGTTTAGGTGGTTTCTGTTCCTATTGTACACATGTTACTGTTGTTCATATAGGGACTAGGGTTTTTGGGTTTTGGGACTTGTAAATCTAGTATTGTAATGACTCTAAATATGTTATGCTTCTAAATTAATAAATTTTGGCCTAAAGATATTTTGCTGTATATAAGTTATATATTGGTATCAGAGTTATTCCGCAACAGTTAGTAGGCAGTAAGTGTCAGCCACCGGGTTGATAAATGCTGCAGTCACGCCCTTTCCTAGGCATAAGAGGGTGGTCTAGGGCAGGGTGTGACATTCTTGACTTTATCCAAGATACCCAGGGGACCTAATGGACCTGTGGCTCAAAGCTCCAACGGTCCATGAATCGCTGACTAAACTCTTTAGCCACGAGATCTACCATCCGTTAACTGTCGGGCATTCCACTAAAGATCAACAGCTGAACTCTTCTTACCACAGATATATTTCTGTGTCCATCGGATATAAACCAATCATGCGTACGATGACCCTTCACAGATGCTCGTAAGTACAATTGGGCCAAATTACCATTTTGCCCCTGTAGTTACATCTCACTCCTTAAGTACCACTGATTCCTCTAATGAACAATACAACATAGTCCAACTATGTGTGAACACATCTCAGGCCAAGAGAAAATGTGTGGCGCCACATCATTCAAGCCTCAAAATCAACCCTTAAGGGAGCTATGTATCTACTTGCCCTTGCCTCGGGGAAGAAGTGAATTCCATCTTGTGTAGCTGAGTTCCCAGCTCTCAAATAAGACGAATCCCCAAAATGGTAGGTTTGAATCGGCGAACTGGCCACTCGCACCCATTCAAATCAAAGAACCGCCCTCAATGGCAGGAGTTCCCAACTCACTTAGGATTGAGGTCAAGTTATCTATGGTCATCCTAGTGAAGTGAAGTATCTGTCATGAACGGTGTTATATAACGAGACGTTAATACTTCGTGGTCAGATCTTATACAAACTCTTTGTATAGGACGCCCCCGCTCGCATGTCCCCAACACGAATGATCAGGATCAGACCATCTGTGACAAGTCACAACATCATCGTTTTGATTTTCCCGAGAGATGCGTTGATGCATTCATACAAATCATGCAGTGACCGCTTAATACCACAACTCTACACGATGACCGCAATCGCTTGACGAGCGCAACTCCCATGCGATGGATGCATGCGGCTGATTACTACAACACCCATGCATTAATCGAACGCGTTCGCCTTTGCGATGGAGAGTTTCTCCATATGCAGTCGTCTATGCAGTAGTCCGGTTTCCGCGTTTGCATCCACTTCCTACGTTAGCTACAAATATAGACAATTGAACGCATAATAACGCATAATAATGGGTTAGCTGAGATTCTTAATGTTGAACGCCGCAAGCTCAATTTCTTATGAATTCCTAACATAATTGCCGCATATTCTGATTAACAGCCCTCATAATTCTAAGTAAAAGGCCTAAGATGACATGCATTTCTGAATGTCATCACACCCCCCTAAACTTAAAATCATGCTTGTCCTCAAGCATGCGTTATACTCAAGAAATTCTAACTCACCTTTCAGCTTTCCTTTGCGATGACCAGCTTCTCAGAATATAATTTACCCATGCCTCTAACCATCACCGCAATGCTCTCCTTCACTTTGGCTGCTTCTTCCAAAAGATATTTTCTAACTTTAGATCCGGCAAGCCTTTGCTCAAAAACTTTTTATTCATTCACTGCAACTTTTCGTTTAGCTTTTGAGAATGCGTTCATTCAAAATACTTCAAAAATTTTGCGATTACTTATTCAAATGCAGCGTTGAACCTGGTTACGCCCTTTGTTTTGGCTTACCCCCACGTGTGTCATGTGGGCATCCAACTTCGATTGTATTCCATATTCAACTCAACTCATGTCTTGCTTAATTTGGCTTGCGCCGGACAGAGGAGTTGCGCTTATGCGTTGATCTTGGCGACTTACCTTTGTTTTGGCTTGCTCCCAGGTGTCATGTGGGCATCCAACTTCGGGTAAGCGCCTTTCACAACTTAACTCTTATCGACATGGGTTTCCCTATTGCGTTGACAGTGGAGTTATTATTCTAAACAATTCTCTTCACTATTTTTTTCTTTTTTCTTTTCAAATGATCGCAATGTAATGAATGCAATTCTCCGAGACCGCTGCCACCACCAAACTTAGAGGTTGGCAGCGTTCTCACCGCAAAGCTAAAAGCAAAATCAACAAGAATGCGATAATAAATGTTTGAGTGAAGGTTTGCACAAAATAAAACTAAAGACTTTCAAAATTTGAAGCTAATAAAAGTAAGGAGCATCTTGCGATGATTAATTAGAAGATGCAGTGAATTATACATACCATCATAGAAACACCGCAAAGCAATGCAATCAGAAAAATCATAAAAGATAACAAGAAAAGGACCTTAGACGGAACAATGCATGCGATTATTCGTTGGAATCCACGCGATTGAAGCCATGCATTGAAGAATGAATTGAATTCTTCCGTTGTACTATGCACTGAGGAAACTTATTGTCGCACCTGCAAGGAACAATCGCACCACAAGCAAGGAAGCAACCATATATCCAAAATAACAATAAAAATAACCTAAACTACAAAAGAAGGTAAATATAGAGTAGAAGACGTCCCTGGAAAAATAGGAGTGTTGTCACTAGAAGGAGTCTTCCATGCAGGAGATTACTCTCAACTGCTTGGGTCAAGTTGCCTTGACCATTGGAACTTCTGGTAATTATTGGGCGCATGTTGGCCACCATGTGCTTAGAATTGCCTTCAGCTCTTGTGACTGATTACCCTTCTACCTTGGGGTCAGTACTGGCTTTCGGCGCATCGCCTACACTTCAATATTGTTTGCAACCTGGTTGCACAAGCTGCAATACTCCCAAGATAAAAAGGTTGCCTGTAGAGACACAAAACTCAACAAACAATTAGCTGCCAAGTCCCCGGTAATAGTGCCAAAAACTTGATGATGGGAAATTAGATGTCAATTTCTCAACGACTAAAATTCCATGGACGCAATATGTGATGCATATTCTTAAAGTATACGTTGATTGTCATGCGTAGATGGTCATGCGTTGGAATGACTATGCGTTAACAAATATATGTGATGACCATGCATCCTGTCATAAGTTTTCTTGCGCTCATGCCAAGTATAACGCGAACATAAGTTTCTCGGGTGATCCGAGGTCGAACTCAGGGACTTGTAGCTGGCTGAATGCAGTAATGTGCATGCGGTGGTTGAATAAAAAAATGATAGGGAGGTTTCTAAGCTAACACTACTCCTACTCCTAACTAACAAACAATGCAATGAGAATATGAAAGAGAGGTAGATACACGACAACTCATGACATGAAACAAATGAATGGGAAAATAGATAAAATGTGGAAATTATTTCATTGCAACCCTTAAGAGTGACGGCAAGGGCAACCTTAGTCAACGCAAGCCATGCAATCATGCTACACACACTAAAAGCCTAAATCTAGGACGTATGCAGTGGGTATGCATAAGTGTCGAGATGACCGCATATAACCACCATATCCTATCCGTAGGGTGCATATGCTGTGTGAAAGCAAACGGAGCTTATCTCTAAGTTCCCCATTCTTGCCTATGTGTTCCAATCCGCTCTCTCGAGTCTTAGATTTAGGCTTTAGAATACTCTCTCAAGTATGCCTAAATGATGAATGATGCGCTCATAAGACAAGGTAACCGCATGAACTTTGTTGACATAAGATTATTCCTATCTCTAGTGAACAATAGCTTACATTGCTTAATGCGACCAACCACTTACCCTCTCGGCAGTTAGTTGTTGCTGACTTTACTCATAGACAAGCATTGCGTTCGCCTATAGACAGGCATTGCTACAGCTTCACACTAAGCAAATAAGGTTTACTCACACACGCACGCAACGCACACCTCTCGGTGGTTTGCTACATGCTTCATATCCCTAATCCACATGACTAAGTATGCGATACTATAGCAATCTCACTAAGTGATGCAATGAAAGTTAAGGATGCTAAGTAAAGAAAATGGAGACAGAATCGAAGGATACATAGAAATGTATTGAACACAAAATGTATACAATACAATATAAGAAAAGAAGAGAAAATGAAATGACTGGCTGGAAGCAATGACTTGCTTCTAACGGATGTGCGTCAAGGAAGTTGGTGGTGCCATGGATGGGTGGAGAAGTCCGGTTGAAGGCTCCGGTCGTCAATCGGAATGGAGGAAGCAGGTGAAGAACTCTTAAGCTTCTTCTCACGCATTTATCTGGATCGCAAGGATGAACCCTAGGTTGCAGGGATAATCCCCGGACAAGTTGGAATTCTGCTCATTCGCTTCTTTATATAGAGCTTGGATCATCGACAACATTAATGGACTGCTCTGATTCTAACATTCGCAGAGTGTTTAGTTCTTTTTGAACCTCTACTGCTAACGGCGTGGTAGGTAAGATGTCAACATCATTTTTTTTTATTTTCCCGAGAGATGTGTTGATGCATTCATCCCACCAACCTTGCATTGATCCCTTTATCATGCGTTATCGTGTAGCTACAATCATGCAGTGACCACATTCGCTTAATACCGCAACTCTACACGATGACAGCAATCGCTTGATGAGCGCAACTCCCATGCGATGGACGCATGCGGCTGATTACCACAACACCCATGCGTTGATCGAACGCGTTCGCCTTTGCGATGGATAGTTTCTCCACATACGATCATCTATGCGGTAGTCCGGTTTCCGCGTTTGCATCCACTTCCCACGTTAGCTACAAAAATAGATAATTGAACGCATAATAACACGTAATAATGGGTTAGCTGAGATTCCTAATGTTGAACATCGCAAGCTCAATTTCTTATGAATTCCTAACATAATTGCCGCATATTCTGCTTAACAGCCCTCATAATTCTAAGTAAAAGACCTAAGATGACATGCATTTCTGCATGTCATCAGGTTTCCCTCCTATATCCATATACTACAGACCATTTTGGTTATCACTCAAGACATGATCCACTTGTATGTCACCACATACATGCTTGAGTCACATACAGATAACCAGGGATTTTATGTTTATTGGTTTGTGGTAAAGCAAATAAAACAAGTAAATGAGCAAAAATACAAGATGTGAAGTAAATATCATATATTAACAACACAAGCGTTCGTACAAAATGTTTACAAACTACAGGACACGAGACTTTAGGACATCAACCCCAACACCTTGTGCTTCCACTGCTGTTGATACAATCCATAGTGCTGAGAGATCGTTTAGATGCGGAATTAAGAGATCATATAGACGAAGTGCTAAGTGATGTGTTGAAGTTTCTATGTGATGGAACTAAACAAATCGCTTTGCTACGATGCTGAACGACGCGATGATGTTCTATACGATGGAGCTAAGCGATCATTTAGCTACGACGGATACTAAAACGATGATATGCAGCACTAGACGATGATGTTAAGCGATGCAATGAAAAGCTATACGATAGCCCTGAGCAATCGCTTACTACGATTGTTTATCTTTGATCGGGAGCTAAACGATACGTTGAATTGCTATGCGATAACACTACGCGATCGTTTACCTCTTTACAGTAGTTAAGCAATTCATTGAGTTGCTATGCGATAGCACTACGCGATCGCATACTTTTTTGAGGCAGTTGGGCTGTCACACCCCGCCCTAGACTACCCTCTGAGCTTGAGAAAGGGCGTGACTGGCAGCAGTTATCAACCCTTTTGTTGACACTTACTGCCTAATAACTCTTGCGGAAATAACTCTGATACCAATGAACAAACTCAACAACCAACTGATTAAGTCAAGGAGGCAAACAACAACGGATAAGTAGGCCCATTTTATTACAACAATGTAACATTTATACAACTCCAAGACTTATCTACAAGTTTACAACAACAACTGTAAAACCCTCCGAAAGTATAACTGTGGCTTGTGGCAGACCTTGGCCTTAGCAGCACCCTGGAACTCCTCACCTTGGGGGAAAAAGAAAAACATTTGGAAAGCTATAAAGCCCAATGAGTGGTGCCTTTAGCTAAACAAATAACTTTGATTTCAGAAATATGCTTTTTGGAAATCAATTCATAGTCAAGAAGAATATTACCACAGGTTCACAATTATTTCTCCAGCCAGACCACTGGATTAACCCAGCTCAACTGTTGGTTAAAAACAATCAACCCCAACTTGACCGCTGGTTATTACATAATATGAACATCCCCAGCTTTACCACTGGTTATCCCTGGCATGATCATACCTTTTCCCCAACACTTTCACACATATACTAAAGCAATGTATCAACAATTCCTGTGGAAACTTTCCCTGTACCCTATTATCCCGCCAATGTGCACATCGTCTATTTTCCGCTAGCTATGCTTAGGTAACTTGACTATATTTCCCATCGGTCGTCATTGACTATCATTTCCCACCGACCGAAGCCGTCTATATTTTCCCGCCAAGTACCTTTTCAAGCATGCTAACTATACATCTCGGGTACAATTTCAGTTTCCAAAGCAAACATACAAGCAATATCTTAACAAGCATAGTAACAAGATAAACATATATCCCTGATCATGCTAATTTAACATTATCCCCTATATATATTTACCTATATATAGAATTTACATCAACAATACAACAACACAATAACCACTCACCTTGATTGTTTAGGAACCCTTCTCTTTAGAAGTTCCTTGGTCACCTAGGGCTCCCTTTTGAACCCTACGATCCAGATTCAATTTAAAGCTCAACTTACTCATAGTTTCAGAACTTATTTTAAGATACTTCCTTCTGCAAATATGTTCTAAAATGTCTCCGAAGGCTTACCTCAAAATATTAGCTCATAAATCCTCGTAGTTTGGCCGAAATCATCAAAACATCGAGACTGGCTCAGCTTTCCCAACAGCTCAACCCTTCTGCCTTGTCCTCACTTTCCAGCCCTTGGAGCTTCTTCTCCAGAAGCCCTACCCAAAAACTAGACTCTTTTAGCTTTCATATGGATTTGGAATCAGCACATAGTTGGTCATCAACGCATAGTCTATAATCAACGCATGGTGGGTCATCAACGCATAGTGTATCACCAACACATGGTTTATCATCAACGCATAGCAACCCTTGGCTCCACTTGGTTTTCAACTCAACACCATCGCATCTTCTACAATGCAACCCAACTCACTTACTTTGTCACCGCAAGCCTTAACAATCGTAAGAGAAAACCACCATGTGTCTAACCTAGCCCATCGCATGGCCTATGCCTTAACAGAGTTGCCGCATCCAACGTATCCATCGTGCATGCCATCGTCAATTTCCAACGCTTAGTATGGCCACACGACATCAACACATAGGATGGTCACTTGTGTTCGGCATCACCGTATGGTCACTTGGCATCGACGCATGGGTGCTTGGCATGGGCGCTTGGCATCACGCATAGGACACTCGGCCGCATCGACGCATAAGACACTCGGCCGCATCGATGCATAAGACACTCGACCGAATCGATGCATAGGACACTCGGCTGGTCCAACGCGTCCATCGGGGCCAATGAGACTCTCGCATCCATGCATGCCCTTGCGCCCTCGCCTACTCTCGCGCCATACCAGCAAACCAGATTTAAGCGGTACTTCGTGTCACCCTGGGAGTGACCTCCCTACGGAGAGTGTTTTTTAGCTTAAATCTAGATTTCGATGAATAAGAGGAAGTTGTTCAAAATGAAAGTCTATTATACGTTAAATAGATTTCAACTGCCACGTCTCCATATAGTTTACACCGTGAGATTCATATGACGCTTCGTGTCACCCTGGGAGTGTCCTCCCTACGGAAAGTGTTTTGTATGAGTCAATATCAAGGTAAATGGAGGAAGTAGTTCATAGTTAGTGGGTGAAAGATATGTGTCAATACATCCTATGGTCTCCTCCATTAGTTTGAACCGTGAGATTCCTATGTTGCGCCTGCTGGTTAGCTTTAAGCAGCCCCTTGCTAGTTGTTTAGCGACGGCTATCCCCACGGAGGGTTGTAACATTAGATTCAGAATAACCCAGGCTTCAGTAAAATGAATAGGATCTTATAGTTCCGTCTTGGATGTTATTTTCTATTTTGGAGGCAAACTCATGCCGTCCTATAGGATCTGAAAATGGCGGGTCACACTTACAAGAATTATTAAGTTGTTAGTAAAGATCTTGACCGAAAACGATAACTAAACGACTATAAGAATAAGAGTTATTATGGAGACAATAGGAATAAGAGTTATTCCGAGGATAGTGTTTGGTCAAAATTGTTTGTTTTAGTGAAGGAGTATCTGACTGCCCCACGGTAGCACATATTCTGACTCATTAAAATATCGTTGCAAATAAATAATGGTTATGGGTACATTATTACTGTTTGCTAAAATTTGATTTTGGATTTAGTTACAATTTGCTAATTAGAATTTGTCTGAATTTTATCAGCATGTCGAATTCTAGAATACTCGCTTCCGATGTACATAACAGTAAAATCAAATCAACAAACAAATTACTAGCGGTTGATTATACCAAAAGAGTTTTAACAAATGATTGTCTTCTATCTCCCAACTCATCTGAAATTATGAATTATGTAGATGAGAATGCTAAATTCGAACAACAAGATAAATATTATTACTTGTTATTGAAGCATAATTTAGTGGAAAACGATAAATTTTGGATAATTGATTCAAATGCTGCTAATCATGTTTGTACTATCTCACTGGAAACAAGTTCCTGGAGACAGTTGATAGAAGGTGAAACAATCTTTAAGGTAGGGACCGAGGAGATTGTTTCAACCAAATCAGTGGGAGATATGAAGTTATTTATTGGAGATAAGTACATTTATTTGAAAAATGTATATTATATTCCTTCTATGAAAAGGAATCTAATTTCTGTCTCCTATTTGCTATAACAAAATTATAAAGTTTATTTCGAAAATGGTGAAGTGTTCATCAAAAATGGGAAATAAACAGATTTGCTCTACAAAATTAGGAAATAACTTGTACATGTTAAAACCAACTGAGGTCAAAACTGTTTTGAACATAGAGATGTTTAAAACTGTTGGGACTCATAAGAAAAGGAAGATTTCTCCAAATGCCTATCTTTAGCACTTGAGACTGGGTCACATAAATCTCAACAGGATTGAGAGGTTGGTTAAGAACGGTCATCTAAATAAGTTGGAAGACAGTTCATTATCACCATGTGAGTCTTGTCTTGAGGGTAAAATGACAAAAAGATCTTTTTCTGGAAAAGGTCTTAGAGCCAAAGAGCCCCTAAAACTGATTCACTCAGACCTTTGTGGGCATCTAAATGTTAGATCAAGAGAAGCGCATCAATATTTCATTACTTTTATAGATGATTATTCAAGGTGTGGGCATGTTTACCTAATGCACCAAAAGTCTGAAACTTTTGAAAAGTTCAAAGAGTATAAGGCTGAGGTTAAGAACCAATTAGGTAATTGTGCGGATATAAAAATGGATATGTTATTATGCTGTGTTATTGTATTGCTTATGCACACTACTGATGAAAGAATGAATGATACAAGCTCGTGTCCCCAGCAACGGCGCCATAAACTTGATGACTTAAAATTGTATTCTTTATCTTTATGGACAATGATGAATATGAAAGCATATAAAATTGTAAGGATATGAATGAAATGTTATGCTATGTTATGTTGTGCTATGCGCTCAAGTGCTTTGCGATAAAGATACTTTGCGATACTACGCTCTAAGTGTATGCGTTGATAGTGATATGTTTTGTAGTATGCAATGATGTAGTGTGTGTCACAAGTTTCCTTGTGCTGAAACCAAGTATAATTCCAACATAAGTTTCTCAGAATGATCTGAGGTCGAACACGGGGATTGTTGTCGTTAGATGCGATACTAATGTGGTATATGCGACCGGTTATAATAAAGAATAAAGAATTTTGGTTTTGACAGAAATATAAATTGCGCTAAAAGTAAAATTGCATTGTAAAATAAATTTCTAAACTACTATGATACATGGGCGAGGACTGGCTGTGAATTTGTACAAAAGAATCTATGAATGCGATGGCAAGTCTTATGAATGAGTCAGAAAGAGAATGAGTAGAGAGAAAGAATATCGCAAGTTGGTCAAGTGCGTTAAGGACGTAACTAAGGTTCCACTTTCCCTTGGCATACACCTTCTAGTGATCGGCCGCATTCCCATACGTCTATGGTGAAACAGAGATGAACATGATAAACGCAAGGTTATTTCCATCTCTGGAAATACTTCTCGCTTTAGTTAACGCATTCTTCCAACCCTCTCTCGATAGGCAGAATAACATCTTCACTTCTGCTCTCAAAGGTGAAGATGTTGTCGAGCATGCTTTAGCTAAAGTTAATTGGTTACCTTAATACATATTAACTCACTCGCTTAATTCTTCCCTTTTACCCAGGGGATTAAGAACATATCATGGAGAAAATGGATGATAAATGTATGGAAAGGGATAAAAAGATGATAATGATGACGATAATAGCATTTAAATCTAAAGATAAGCATTTGATACATGATTTGTGAATGCGAGATTAAAGAAGATGAACACAGTAAATGAAATGAAGAATAGAAAAAATACGGAAAGAGTGTCAATTCTTGACACAGATCCCGATCGGAGACTTATGCTTGCCGACGCATGGATGAAGTGGAGAGGAAAGCTTCCCTCTCAGGCTTGATTTCCCGATATAATTGACCTTTTGCACAGAGCACTTCAGCTTCAGGAATCAGAAGAATTCCTTGCTCAGAGACTCACTTTTCAGCCTTGTCTTGTAGTTCTCCCAGATTTTCTCCGTAAAGTCTCTTCAGACCAGCCTCTCTAACCCCTTTGCAATGAATTCAAGGAAGTTATTTATAGACAAGACCTTGGCTCTTTGAATTTGTGGTCCCACTGTATAATTTTGATAATTCCTGCCATGGCGTAATGGAAAATTCCTCTCTGCTCCACAATCAATCTGTCAGAATTGTACAACAAAAAGTTGTACACTTGTCAGCATCATCTGCGAATGCTTGCTCTTCACATCTTTCGATCGATCACTGCATACGGTCTTGTTTTTTTATTACCTACTGCAGTTGAAATGCATTGATCTCTAGAGTCCATGATCGATTGTCGCATGCGCCGTCATTGCGTTGATCATTTCTTCATTCCTGATCGATTGGCGCATGCGATGTAGATGCATTGTACATTTTATTCTCGAGCCATTAACGCATGCGGTGACCTATTTCCTACAAAACAGAGACTGGAACATTCTATTTCGCCATCGCAATGGGGTTAGTGGGTGTGTTCATGATATTTTATAATTTTCGTATTTCTCAGCCAATTCTTATATTATTGACGCAACTTTCTTCTCTTTTTGCCGTAATATCTAAATAAAACAGCATAAAAAACTTTTATTTCTACAAGTTATCAGTAACAAGATTAAAACACTTCGATCGGATCGAAGTGGTGAGTATATGGACACAGAATTCCATAACTATTTGATAGAAAATGGAATTCAGTCTCAACTCACAGCGTCTGGCACACCTCAGCAGAATGGTATGGCAGAGAGGAGAAACAGAGCTTTGTTGGACATGGTTCGTTCCATGATGAGTTACGTTCAGTTACCAAATTCTTTTTGGGGACACGCAGTTGAGACTACGGTGTATATTTTGAACATAGTTCCCTCGAAAAGTGTTTTTGAAACGCCTTATGAGCTCTGGATGGGACGTAAAGGAAATTTACGTCACTTCAGAATTTGGGGTTGTCCAGCACATGTGTTGGTGCAGAATCCTAAAAAGCTGGAACACCATTCAAAAGTATGCCTATTTGTAGGCTATCGAAAAGAAACTAAAGGTGTTCTCTTTTATGATCCTCAGGAAGATAAAGAATTTGTATCGACAAATGAAACCTTCCTAGAGGAATATTATATAAAGAACCATCAACCTCGCAGTAAGCTAATAATAGAAGAAATGTACAGAGAAATGAAAAACGTATCAAAGAGAGTTGTTGGTCGAGCAGGTCCTTCAATAAGAGTTATTGATAGAGCAGGTCTGTCAACAAGAGTTGTTGATGAAACTGATACTTCACATCCTTCTCAAGAATTAAGAATGCCTCGTCGTAGTGGGAGGGTTGTGCAAACAGGCTGACGAGTACATGGGTTTAATTGAAACTCAAGTCATCATACCAGATGATGGTTTAGAGGATCCATTGTCTTTTAATCAAGCAATGAATGATGTGGAAAAAGACCAATGGATTAAAGCCATGGACCTTGAAATGGAATCTATGTATTTAAATTCTGTCTGGGATCTTGTAGATCAATCGGAAGGGGTAAAACCCATCAGATGCAAATGGATCTACAAGAGAAAATGAGACCAAGCTGGTAAGGTACAGACCTACAAAGCTAGACTAGTAGCAAAAGGGTTTACCTAAAGAGAGGGGTTAGATTTTGAAGAAACCTTCTCTCCAGTTACCATGATAAATTCTATTAGAATACTCTTATCCAAACCCACATTTTATGATTAAGAAATATGGAAAATGGATGTCAAGACAGCTTTTCTAAATGGTTATCTTGAAGAGAGTATCTATATGTCTCAACCAGAAGGGTTTATACAGTAGGGTCAAGAGCAAAAAGTTTGCAAGCTTAATCGATTCATTTATGAATTAAAACAGACTTCTAGATCTAGGAATATGAGATTTGACACTGCGATCAAATCTTATGGCTTTGAACAAAATATTGATGAACCCTGTGTATACAAGAAGATTGTCAACAAAACTATCGCTTTTCTAGTGTTGTATGTTGATGATATTCTACTAATTGGGAATGAGGTAGAATATCTAGCTGACGTTAAGAGATGGTTGGCTTCACAATTCAAATGAAAGATTTGGGAGAAGCACAGTATGTTCTTGGAATCCAAATAGTTTGGAATCGTATGAACAAAACATTGGCATTATCTCAAGCATCTTATATAGACGAGATGTTGTCTAGGTATAAAATGCAAAATTCTATGAAAGGATCTTTACCTTTCAGGCATGGAATTAACTTGTCTAAGAAACAAAGTCCTAAGACACCTCAGAAGGTTAAGAAGATGAATTGAATTCCAGATGCATCTGCAGTTGGGAGGTTGATGTATGCAATGTTGTGTACTCATCCGGACATATGCTATGTCGTAGGAATTGTCAGCAGATTTCAGTCCAATCCTGGTCATGACCATTGGACAGTTGTTAAAAATATTCTCAAGTATCTTTGGAGAATGAGAGATTATATGCTCGTGTATGGTCCTAAGGATCTGATCCTTACTGGATACACTGATTCTGACTTTCAGACCGATATTGATTCGAGGAAGTCAACTTCGTGGTCAGTATTCACTCTAAACAGAGGAGTAGATGTATGGAGAAGCATCAAGCAGAGTTGTATTGCGGACTCCACAATGGAAGCTTAGTATGTTGCTGTAAGCGAATCAGCAAAAGAAACATAACTGATCCATTTATGAAGGCCCTCTCGGCTAAAGCGTTCAAGGGTCACCTAGTAGGACTAGGTCTACAAGTTTTGTATCACTAGGGCAAGTGGGAGAATTTATGGGTATTGTGATACCCTAGTTTATTGTGTTTGTACATTTTATTCTCTCCATATAAACTCAACATTGTATATATTTGTATATATTGATCCACTGGAGTTTTAATCCAAGTGGGAGTATTGTTGAGTTTTATGTCCTAAAAACTCGCAGTTTGTAAAATGATAAACATTTTCTATTATTAATATACTTGTTATTGATCTCATAAATTGTATGAAAGTCTAAATCCAATAAACTAAGACCCATGACTATTGTATGAGTACTTGAACTTTATGTGGAGACATAAGAGTGATCAGAATCGAGTAAATAGTCAAAATGATATATGGTACATGAATGAGGTTAGGTACTTTATTCTGGTAACACCATTGGATATGGCCTACTCTATAGTTGTTACAAAGAGTTGTAAAGTGCTACATACGATGTGATCCTAATTCGAACATGTTATGACATGAGGAGTGAGGGCGTCCTATGCAATGAGTTTGCATAAAATCAGGACCAAGAAATAAGTCACTCTTATTTTATAACGCTGTTTAATATTTAAGACTGGCTATTTCACCTACATGACCATGTAACTCGATCTTAATCCTGAGCTAACTATGAACTCCTGTTTATTCGGGATTGCCCTTAGATTTTCATGGTTGAGGGTTGGCTCAACAGCACCGAATCAATAAGACTCCCATTTCAGGGGTAAGACCAGATAGATAGTCGGGGACATAGGGTGCAAGATGGAGTTCATGCCTACCTGATTTAGGGATAGGAGAAAGGTTGTTCTCTCAAGTACTAAATCCAGGTCTTGAACAAGGGGCCCCACCCTCTCACTGGGCTGAGAGAGTTTGGTTTGGTGATTGGATCACAAACTAGTTGTTCATTAGAGGATTAGAAGGGACTTGAGGAACAAGACGTAATCTCGGGGGTAAAAAAGATATTTTACCCAATTGTTATTACGAACAACCTGTGAAGGGTCGACTTGCTGATTATGGTTAAATCATGTGGACATAATATATCTATAGTGAGGGGAGTGCAGCTATGGGCTTTAGTGGAGTGACCCATTAGTTAACAAATGGGGATTAATTTGGTCTAATAAGTGTAGCCGATTAATCTCGGATAGTTAGAGCCCATGATCTGTAGGTCCACGAGGTCCCTCTACTATCTCGTAATGGACTAGCTAGAGAATAGCGTGATAAGTTAATTTGAAACGTTAAAATTAGAATTAAGGGAATTAGTAATTATATGAGATATAATTATATGTTTAATTTTAGAATTAAACGAAATAGGATAATTTATATATTTAAATATTATTTAAATATATAAAGATGGATATGTGTTAAAATTAATTTAATATTTGATATTAAATTAATTAAGTTTTATTTAATAATTAATTTATGAAATTAATTAAATTTTCATTTTTAAAATCAAAATAGATTTTTTAAATCAAATTTTTTATTTTGAGATAAAATTGAAAAAGGAAAAGAAAACAAAAACACAAAATGGAAAAATGGATTTTTCCATTATCCATCACCTAACTAGCTCACACATATTGCAATGTCTTGCCTTTGTCTTCTCTAAGCATGAGTTGCAACTCATGTAGCTCTTCTTTTTTTCATGTTGATCTGCAATATAATGAAGAGATTGGAGTGAAAATTGGGCATGCAATTTATAGAGTTTTGAGAGAAAATTTGGTTTGAAGAATGGTTCTTCAACAAGGTTGCAGCAGTGTCTTTTCTTCACACCATCACCGCATCCTTCGCGCACAAAAAGCTGCCCCCCAGCGCAGCCCACAAGGCCCCGGGGGCTGTTTGGGGCACAAAACGAGCTCCGTTCCCAAAACCATCTGGCATACAGCTTTTTTCATAGTTCTTAACACCTGGTTCCATTTTCGCGCATTTTCACGCCGGAAGGATCGGGCACAAAAAGTGGGCCCCGGGGACCCGAGGGCCGTTTGGGGCACCAAACGAGCTCCATTCCCAAAACCGTCTGGCATACGGCCTTTTTTCTTAGCTCTTAACCCCTGTGTTTGTTTTTGCGCTTTTTCATGACGAAAGGTTCGCGCACAAAAATTGGGCCCCGTGGCAGCCCCGCAACACCCTAGATTGGCCCTGCGACACCCCAGCAAGGTACCACGACACCCCTGCAGGGCCTCGCGACACCCTTGTGGGGTCGTTTGGGGCACCAAATAAGCTCCGTTCGTAAAACTATCTGGCACACGCATTTTTTCATAGTTCTTAAACCCTGGATCCGTTTTCGCGCGTTTTCGTGCCAAAAAGTTCGGGCATAAAAAGTGGGCCCCACGGCCCCGAGGGCCGTTTGGGCACCAAACGAGCTCCGTTCGTAAAACTGCCTGGCACATGACTTTTTATCATCATTTTTTAACCCCTGGGTTCGTTTTCACGTTTTTTCGCTCCGGAAGATTCGCGCACAAAAAACGGCCCCCAGCACAGCCCGCGGCGCCCCGGGGGTCGTTTTTGGCACCAAACGAGCTCCGTTCGCAAAACCATCTGGCACATAGCTTTTTTTCATAGTTCTTAACCCCTGGTTCCGTTTTCACGCATTATCGTGCCGGATGGTTCGGGCACAAATAGTGGGCCTCGAGGGCCGTTTGGCACACCAAATGAGCTCCGTTCCAAAAACCGTCTGGCACACGACATTTTTTCATAGTTCTTAATCCCTGGTTTCGTTTTCGCGCTTTTTTGTGATGGAAGGTTTGCACACAAAAATTGGGCCCCATGAGGCCCTACGACACCCCAGCAAGGCACCACGACACCCCCGCGGGGCTCTGGGGGCCGTTTTGGGCACCAAACAAACTCTATTCACAAAACCATCTGGCACACACCTTTTTTCATAGTTCTTAACCCTTGGGTCCGTTTTTGCGCATTTTCGCATCGGAAGGCTCAGGCACAAAAAGTGGCCCCCACGGCCCCGGGGGCCGTTTAGGGCACCAAACGAGCTCCATTCCCAAAATCGTCTAGCACATGACTTTTTTTCATAGTTCTTATCCCATGAGTCCATTTTTGCGCTTTTTCATTACGGAAGGTTCACACACAAAAATTGGGTCCCCGAGGCAACCTCGTGACACCCCAGAAGTGCTTGGCGACACTCCAACAATGCCTGGCGACACCCCAGCAAGGCACCGCGACATCCCCGTGAGGCCTCGGGGGCCGTTTGTGTGAAACCCGGATTTCCATTTTCCTTACTTAAGCAGGCGGTTAAGGAAATTAACTAAGTGAAATTTAAATCCTCTGTTGAAGAGAATGAAATTTCTAAGTGTTTAATAAATTTTCCTTGAGTAGTTTTAAGTTAAGCTTTAATTGATGAAAAAATGGCTAAGTGTTGGACTAGGCATTGCTATGCGTTTGCCATAAGATCTTGGAGAGATTATTTGGGCCAAGGGAGAAGTTGAAGTGGGAGTGACGCATGCCTTGGAGGTTAGACCAACACATTAGGATCAAGGGATACGTTGGAAGGATTGTGATGGATGGGTTGGTAGTGGTATGCGGTTGAAGGAAGAAAGTTGAAGTGATGCGTTGGAAGGTTGAATGGCATAAGGGTCGGCTGTGCAGAAGGCATACAAATGCAAGGGTAGGCGAGGACGTGGGCAGGGCATGTACTAGAGGGTGGCATGCATCGATGCACAGCGCCCATGCGTCAAGCGGCCGAGCTACCCCTGCGAGCGATGCTAAGCGCCCATGTCGAGCGAGCCCATGCATCAATGCCACCACCCATATGTCGAGCGACCGAGCGAGCCCTACAAGCGATGCTAAGCTGTCGTGCCAAGCGATGCATTGATGCCAAGCTTCCATGCCAAGCGATACGTCGATGCCAAGCTGCTAGCCAAGCACCCATGCCAAGCAACTCATGCTAGCGATGCGTTGATGATGAGCGAGCCATGCGATTGATGCTAAGAAACCGTCCTATACGTTGAGGCCGTGCGACCTTGCTATGCATTGGAGGTTGACGATGGCTTGCATGATGGATGCGTTGGATAACGGCCATGCGATGGGCTAGGTTGGACACATGGTGGTTGGCCCTTGCATTGGTTAAGGCTTGCGATGACTGAGTGAGTTGAGTTGCGATGGTGATGTGTTGAAAACCAAGGGGAACCAAGGGTTTCTATGCGTTGATGGCCTACTATGCGTTGAACATCCAAGGGTTTGTGGACGCATAGGAAGGATGAGCTCATATGGAGGACATCATCCGGACATGTGGCTTGTTAGGAGGAATTCTTAAACCTTATGAAAATTAGGTTGATGCATAAAAAGACATGTAAAGGATGAAGACTATGCATTGGTGAAAGGAGAAGAAGACACTTTGGCTTACGCTGATGTAAGAATGCGGTGATGGTGTGAAGAAAAGACACTTGGACATGCAACCAAGAAGGAGGTGTCGGCCGTGGAGCAATCTCGGACGCCTATAAATAGGGCCAAGGACTTCAGATGAGAACTCAAATTCTCTTCAAAGGACATAAAGAATAGTGTGTGAGGACTAATTGGGAGAAGATTATGCGTTGATGGAAGAACACATGCGTTGGTAGCAAGACCATGCGTTGGTTAAGAAGTTCTAAGAGGGGAGGTGCTGTCAGGCAGAAAAGATAGAAAGTAGCATCAACTTGGAACGAAAAGATCTCCCAGAATACTCATGCGTTTGATGTGATTCTAAAGCCATCTGAAAGCTAAAAGAATCTAGTTTTCAGAGTAGGGCTGCCAAAGAAGAAGTCCAAGGGATCGAGTTGGAAATTGAGAAAAAGTCAGAAGGGTTAGGCAGTCGGATAAGCTTGAGCCAGTCTTGAAGATTTTGAGATTCCAGCCAAACCACGAGGATTTCTGAGCTAAGATTTTATGGTAAGCTTCCTGAGATATTTTAGAACATGTTTTCAGAAGGAAGTAGCTTAAAATAAGTTCTGGAACTATCAGTAACCTAAGCTGATAATTGAATCTTGAATTTAGGGTTCGAAAGGGAACCAAGGAAACCTAAGGAACTTCGGAAAGGAAAGTTCCTAACCAACCAAGGTGAGTGGTTATTGTGTTGTTGTATTGTTGATGTAATTTCTATATATAGGTAAATATATATAGCAGATAATGTTAAATTGAAATGATCAGAGATATATGTTTATCTTGTTACTATGCTTGTTAAGATATTGTTTGTATGTTTGGAAACTGAAATTGTACCCGGGATATATAGTTAGCATGCTTGAAAAGGGTACTTGGCAAAGAAATATAGTCGGCTTCGATCGGCGAGAAATGATAGTCGGTGATGACCAGCGGGAAATATAGTCAAGATACCTAAGCATGGCTAGCGGAAAATAGTTGTCGATGTGCACATTGGCGGGATAATAGGGTACAGAGAAAGTTTCCACAGGAATTGTTGATACATTGCTTTAGTGTACGTGTAAAAGTATTGGGGAAAATGTAGGATCATGCCAGGGATAACCAATGGTAAAGCTGGAGATGTTTTTATTTTGTGATAATCAGCGGTCGAGCTGGGGATTGTCCAACGGTTTGGCTGGAAAATAATATTGAACTTGTGGTAATGTTCTTATTGACTATGCATTGCTTTCCCAAAAGTATATTTCTGTTGACAAAATTATTTGTTTATTTAAAGGCACCACTCACTGGCTTTATAGCTCATGTTTTCCATGTTTTATGTTCCCTCCCCCCCCACCCAAGTAGCGAAAGGTGAAGAGTTCCAGTGTGCTGCTATGGTCAAGGTCTGCCACGTGCCACAGTTACACTTTCGGAGGGTTTTACAGTTGTTGTTGTAAACTTGTAATTAAGTCTTCGAGTTGTATAAATGTTACATTGTTGTAATAAAATGGGCCTACTTAATCATTTGACTATTCAATTTGTACATTGGTATCAAAGTTATTTTCGCAAAAAGATTTTAGGAAGTAAGTGTCAACGAAAGGGTTTATAACTGCTGTAGCCACGCCCTTTCTCAGGCTCGGAGGGTAGTCTGGGCGGGGTGTGACAGTTTGGGCACCAAACGAGCTTCGTTCGAAAAATCATCTGACAAAGGCCTTTTTTTGATAGTTCTTAACCCCTGGATCTGTTTTCGCACATTTTTGCGCCGAAAGGTTCGGGCACAAAAAGTGGGCCGCACGGCCCCGGGGGCTGTTTGGGGCATCAAACGAGCTCCGTTCACAAAACCATCTGGCACACGACTTTTTATCATCATTCTTAACCCCTAAGTTCGTTTTCGCGCATTTTCGCATCGGAAGGTTCGGGCACAAAAAGTGGGCTCCGGGGTCCCGGGGGACGTTTAGGGCACCGAACGAGCTCCGTTCCCAAAACTGTTTGGCACAGGGCTTTTTTTCATAGTTCTTAACCCCTGGGTCCGTTTTCGCGATTTTCGTGACAGAAGGTTCGCACACAAAAATTGGGCCCCTTGGCAGCCCTACGACACCCCAGCAAGGCTCTGTGACACCCCAGCAAGGCACCGCGACACCCACGCGGGGCCCCGGGGGCCGTTTGGCACACCAATCGAGCTCCGATCGTAAAAAAGTTTGGCACACGCCTCTTTTCATAGTTCTTAGCCCCTAGGTCTGTTTTAGCGAATTTTTGCACCGAAAGGTTCGGTCACAAGGTGGGCCCCACGACCCCACCGGCCGTTTGGGGCACCAAACGAGCTCTGTTCGCAAAATCGTCTAGCACATGACTTTTTATCATCATTCTTAACCCCTGCATCCGTTTTCGCACTTTTTCGCTCCAGAAGGTTCGTGCAACAAAACCGGCCCTCGGACGCAGCCATGGGGCACAAAACGAGCTATGTTCGCAAAATCGTCTGGCACACAGCGTTTTTTTCATAGTTTTTAACCCCTACTTTTAATTTCGTGCATTTTCGCGCCGAAAGGTTTAGGCACAAAAAGTGGGCCCCAGGGCCTTGGGGGCTGTTTGGGGCACCAAACAAGTTCCATTCCCAAAACCGTCTGGCACACAGCTTTGTTTTCATAGTTCTTAACCCCTGGGTCTGTTTTCACGCTTTTTCATGACGGAAGGCTCGCGCACAAGAATTGGGCCTCGTGGCTGCCCCGTGACACACTA
>NC_143485.1:16279220-16298196 GCF_027475165.1 Benincasa hispida
ATATCTCTATGATGATCAGGGATGAATGTTTGTGAACGTAAGGTTGTTTCCATCTCTAGAAATACTTCTTACTTTAGCTAACGCATTCTATCAACCTTCTTTTGAGAGGTGGATTAGCATCTTCACTTCTGCTCTCACAGATGAAGATGCCATTGAGCATGCATTAACTAAATTTAGCTGACTTCTTTAACATGGATTGACTTACTCGCTCAATCCTTCCCCTGCAACCTGGAAGTTTAGTTACTCATGGTGAGAGAAGTAGAAGACGAATGTGTTATGGTGAACAGAGAGATGAAGATAAACATGATAATGATATTAACTGGTAAAGATAAAGCGTTTGTTATAGAGATATGAATGAAAGACAAGAAATGAACAACAATCGATGAACAGAAAATAAGAATAATTGAGAGCAACGTGTCAATGTCTTGGCATGGATCCCAATCAGAGCTATTTTTCTTGCCGACGTGATGAAGAAATGAGGTGGAGAACTTCCTTTTCAAGAGAGTTCTCGAGGGAAGAGTGTCTCTTTTTTCGTGTGATTTCTTCTCTATTTTTCTCTATGTCTTCTCTTCCTCGGTGAGTGTTTATGTAGCTATATAGACCTTAGCACCTCCTGTGTCAGTGGTCCCACTCTGAAAAGTTAATTTTTCTAGTCGAGGCTCGATGGGAATGTCCGCTCTGCTCGTACAACGTAAAAGCTGTACAATTTCAGAAATCCCCGAGAACGCATTGCTCTTTTCCCACGTTCAATTTATCAGGTTGTACAACGTAAAAGCTGTACAATTTCAAAAATCCCCGAGAATGCATTGCTCTTTTCCCACAAGCAATCGTCGCATGCAGTGATACAAAATCCTCGAGATGCGTTGCTCTTCTCGTCCACAAGAAATCGTCATATGCGGTGATACAAAATCCTCGAGATGCGTTGTTATTTTTGTCCACGAGCAATCGTTGCATGCGGTGATACCTGTTACCTGCAAAACAAAGATTTAGACATTCTTTTTGCCATCGTAATGCGGTTAGCGGGTGTGTTTCCGATATATTTAAATTTTTTGCGTTTCTAAGCCAATTTTAATATGTTTGACGCAAGTTTTCCTTCCTATTGCCGCATATTATAAGTAAAATGATATAAATAACTTGTATTCCTACAAGTTATCACACCCGCAGGGGAAGCAAGGAAACTTCAGTTGGTCGAGCTTGATGAATGGTGAATGCAAGCATATGAGAATGCCAAAATTTACAAAGAGCGCACAAAACATTGGCATGACAAACAATTATGCGAGAAGAATCTCCAAGTCGGATAAAAGGTCTTATTATTCAATTCGCGGTTACGACTTTTTCCTGGTAAATTAAAGTCACGCTGGTCCAGACCCTTTATAATCAAAGAAGTATTCCCGCATGGTGCGGTCGAATTGACTAATAAAGAAGGGACCCGCGCATTCAAGGTCAATGGGCAAAGAGTCAAGCTATATCGTGGAGGTGACTTTCATCAGGAAAATACCTCCGTAGACTTGAGAAATCCTGAATGAAGAAAATTCGAGCGGTCCTTGCGTTGTTATGCGTCAGAAACTCATCAGGGGCACAATTCTTTTGGAGTATTCTTTTTCCTGTCGTTGATTCATGAACTCACACTACCCTTCTTTTATATCTGTTATCATTTATTTATCTTTCTTTATTCCTTGTTGCATAAAAAAAATTGTTAATTCTGTCATTTATATTTTTACCATCTCAATGTCTTTTTTTGCAACGATCGTGGTGAACGATTGCGGGGGAGCTGCACGATAACCAAAAGATGCGATGAGTTTATTCAGCCACTGCAATCAAAGAAATAGGCTCACCGCAAAGAAGGATGCGATCATAAATAATGTGGGTGACAGAGAAAATTTAGGGGTTGTATCTTTCCTTGACTTTGTCTATTCCAAATTTTGCACTCTCGCATCTCATTTTAACTTTGATAATCTTATCATTGCATCCTTTTTAGTCGGCACAATCATTAAACATTGATTAATTTAGTAAGTCACCGCATTGTTTTTTTGCCAATTATGATTTCAATGATGAAACACATGCCTCTATTTTTCATCACGTACACTAGAGTCAACTTAATTTTAGGACAGTAAATTCATGAAATATTTCTAGAAAGTAGTGGTCTACCAACTTTCTTTTAAAAAGGACTTTTATGAAACTCTTAAGAGGATCGCATGACTTCTTTCAATCTTTCAGCAATGAGGACATTGTTGCATTTAAATTTGGCGGTGCGGTATTTATTTTCAGCTTTGCTATTTTAGGCATTCAAAAAAAATCATCGTAACGTTGCGATTGGATCTTACTCGTAGTTGGATGTTCGCATGACACTCGTGGGGGCAAGCCAAAACGAAGGTAGGAATCGTGATCAACGCATAAATAAAATGATCGCAACTCCACTGTCAAATGGGCATGAGTTTAGACTGGGAAAGAGCGCCTTGCTCATAGTTGGATGCTCGCATGACACCCATGGGGGCAAGCCAAAACGAAGGCTAGGCACTTGGGTCAGCGCAAGGTCACAGAAAAAAAAAATATATCTAAACTATGCAAGGATAAAAATCATTTGAAAACACCCTAGTTGAAAAAGTTTTTATGAAATAAATCACACGATGCCCTGGAAACAAGTAAAGTATTTTTGTAAGTTAAACTTGCGGTCCCTAAATTTTAGAAATATTTTAAGAAAATACCTGAATAGGAATTAAGGAGATTTTGGTACATAAGATTTGAATAAGGCACCTCGAGAAATCTAGGAAAGAAGAAGGCGACAAACTTTCTAGAGAAAATCTTTAGTTTATGCTTGAGGACAAGCATTGTTTTAAATTTGGGGGTTTGATAATGGGCAGAAATGCACGTTATTACAACGCAAAGATATAAAATAATGTAGGATTGCGATGGTAAAAATATATAAAATTGTGTCCAAAAGTATTAAGTTCAGAACATTGCGATTGCATGTGTCCATCGCATTAAAACAGCTAATTTATGTATTTTGTGCAGGAAAATGTGTTGGCGCAAGGACGAATTGCGATCCAAGGAATTTAGCATCCAAGCGCATTAAAAGATTGCGACCGCAAGGCTATGCAATCGTATGCGTTCGCGAAGATCTGCCCAAGAAGCTGGCCACATAGAGACACGCATCAAGGTGGAAGCTTAATAAATCACGATGGGACAGAAAGTTAATGACGGTCGAATCCGAATTAAGTTGACAAACCGTTAACGACACACTGTTGCAAGTACACTCAACTTTTTGGTGACAATTAATCGGCGAATTAGACAGAGAATTAATGACATCCCATCAGTGTAATCATTTGAGAGAAAAACTCTTCACCATGGAGCTCTATAAATACCGAAGGCCACCTTCGTTAAAGGGGTTCCGCTATTCAGAATTTAGAGTTCTCTTTTTCACCATATAGTTAGATAGCAGTAGTCTGTAATTTTATATACTTAGAAGGTAGAGGCGAGTGAAGAGAGAAAACACCGAAGGATCATCTTGGTTAACTCGGAAGAGTGTTAGGAAGCATTAAGAACAGAGAGAGGGTCGACTCTTGTGGAAGCAAGAACATTCTTTTGGGCAAAGTAGAGAAAACTCAGTGTAAAAGCCTTAGAAAGTAAGACATTTCTACCAGGCTCTCTATCCTTACTTTCCATTTTCATTTTGTATTCTAAACTTATTTATAAAATGGAATTTGCATCTCTACATTTGTTCGCTCTCTTTACATTACGCATGAGTAACTAAACTGTCGAATGGGTTGAGAAGCACTTAACTAGCATAACATGAAATCTTCACTTTATGCGATCATCTTATATCTGACGGATCGAGGTTCGAGATGAAACCGGTTATGCTACAGATGATTCAAACTATCGGACAGTTTGGCGGTAGGCGTGGCGAGGATCCACACGCCCACCTCTGGAGTTTTTTTGAAATCTGCAATACGTTTGTCTTCCCAAACATCTCAGCTGAGGAGGTTCGATTAACAGTGTTCCCATTTTTGTTGTGTGACCAAGCACGGAAATGGGCTTATTCTCTCGAACCAGGGGAGATTACATCATGGGAATAAGTAGTTGAAAAGTTTATGAAGAAGTACTTTCCCCCGATGAAAAATGCTAGAAGGAGGAAGCTGATTACCTTGAACAGGATATCGATGAATCGCTCAGTGACGCTTGGGTGAAGTTTAAAAAGCTAGTAAAAGATTGCCCGCATAATGTCTTACTAGATTGTCAACAGATGAAAATTTTTTACCACGGTTTGAACCCTGCATCGCAGACGGCTGCCAATGCGGCAACAGCTGGAGGTCTGTTCGACAAAACTTATGACGAGGCCAAGAACATACTTGATCGCATTTCCAAGAATCATGAAGACTTGAGAGAAAGTGACCAAAGACTGAGAATTAAAGACAGTGACGCAAATATAGGGCCATCACTTCCCTGCAAAACCAAATGACTGCGATGATGAATTTAATAAAAGGAATTGCAATTAGCAGCCCAGGAACGCATAGGGTGCAGGTCAATGTAATCGACCAAACGAGCTCAAGTTATGCTACTTGCGGTGAAGGCCATCCAATGGAAGAGTGTCCAAGGAACCCACAGTCTGTATATTTCGTGAAGAATAACCCGGTTTCCAATACTTACAACCCTGGGTGGAGAAACCACCCTAACTTCCCGTGGAAAAATCAACAAAAAAAATTTCAACCAATGGCGCAAAAGGAAGGGCCATCAGGATTTTTTTCGCGAACAAACGGTCAAGCGCAAAATCAAGCTAGTAGTTCGCAGGTGCCACAATCTTCATCTTTGGAGAGTTTACTGAAGCAGTATATTGAAAAGAATGAAACAGTGCTTCAGAATCAAGCGACATCTATCCGCAATCTTGAAATTCAGATAGGACAGATTGCAGGCAAAATCAAAAGTAGACTGCAAGGGGCATTGTCGAGTTCAACAGAGCTCCCGCACAACCCAAGGGGTACGGGAAAGGAGCAATGTTAAGTTGTGACGTTGCGAAGCGGAAAGACTGTGGCAGAGGAGAAGAAGAAGATGAGTAGGATTGCTCCAATTGCGATGGAACCACAGACCCCGTTGACTCAAGAAGAAACAGAAGAATAGAAGATGATGGAACCGAAGATTGTGTCCACTTTGAAGCCGAAAGAACAAGGAACCGTAAAAATACAACTACTACCATTCCCCTAGAGACTTAAAAAGAAGAAAAATGATGAAGTGCAGTATCAACGCTTCATGGACATGCTAAAACAGTTGCATATCAACATCCCTTTCATTGAAGCGATTGAACAGATGCCAAAGTATGCAAGTTTCTGAAGGACATGGTGACGAAGAAAAGAAGCACTGGTAAGTTCGCAATGGTGGCATTGATGCAAAGTTCAAAATTCATAATTCCACTAAAATGCACGACCCTGGAAGTTTCATAATACCCTGCTCGATTGGAGGATTATACATTGGTCAAACGCTTTGCGATATCAGGGCCAACATCAACTTAATGCCCCTTTCAATTTTTAAGCAGTTGAATGTGGGGCAGTTGGCACCCACGACGGTGACTCTACAGTTAGTTGACAGATCCCTTGTGCATCCAGAAGGGAAGGTGAAGGATGCCTTGGTCACGATGGCAAATTTATCTTACCGGCAGACTTCATCATCCTTGATTATGAAGTGGACAAGAATGTACCCATCATCCGAGGACGACCATTTTTATCCACTGGTCGCGCTCAGATTGATGTGTACAAGGGAGAGATCACACTGAGCATGAATGGACAGAAGCTCAGGTTTGATATTATCAGAGCCATGAAATATCCGGAAGAAGAATACCTCATTGAGTCTGATGATGAACCCAGTTTGAATGAAGAAGAAAAGTCTGAAGATGAAAATGAAGATGAGGATGCGACCGCATCTATAGTAGCCAACAATGCGATCAAGAAACAACAACCAAAGAAGAAAAGCTGACAATGAATGAAGAAAGAAAAACACCAAAACCATCCGTGGAGCAACCACCGACAGTAAAGTTAAAAACCCTTATAAACCACCTGAAGTATGCTTTCTTGGGGTAGAATGAAACGCTACCAGTAATAATTTCCTCTACACTTAATGAAGATCAAGAGCATGCGCTGCTGAGCATCCTAAAAAGTACATAAAAGCAATCGGCTGGACGCTAGCAGACATTAGAGGAATAAACCCCGCATATTGCATGCACAGGATACGTCTCGAGGACAATAAAAAAGGATCAATTAAACACCAATGCAAACTCAACCCTACGATGAAGAAGGTCATGAAAAAGGAGATAATCAAGTGGTTGGACGCAGGGATTATCTATCCAATCGCCGACAGCACGTGGGTCAGCCCCGTGCAATGTGTGCCAAAGAAAGGAGGGATGACGATAGTCCCAAATGCAAATAATGAACTAATACCGATGAGAACCATCACTGGCTGGTGGATCTGCATGGACTACCATAAACTGAATGCGACGACAAAGAAAGATCATTTCCGTTTGCCTTTTATCGACCAGATGCTAGACCGCCTAGCAGGAAATGATTACTACTGCTTCTTGGATGGATATGCCGACTATAACCAAATCATGATTGCTCATGAAGATCAAGAGAAAACAACACCTGCCCCTATGGAACATTTGCATTTCGATGCATGCCATTCGGCCTATGCAATGCGCCGAGCACATTCCAGAGGTGTATGATGGCCATCTTTTCAGAGTATCTTGAAGACTCTGTAGAAATTTTCATGGACGACTTCTCGGTGTATGAGCAAACATACGAAGTCTGTCTCTACAATCTAGAGAAGATACTGAAGAGATGTGAAGAGACGAACCTTATGCTAAACTGGGAGAAATGCCACTTCATGGTGAAGGAAGGTATTGTGCTCGAGCACAAAGTCTCCAAGGATGGGCTGGAGGTGGACAAGGCGAAGATTGAGGCGATTTAAAACCTCCCACCTCCAGCAAATGTGAAGTTTGTCAGGAGCTTCTTAGGACATGTTGGCTTTTATCGACGTCTTGTGAAAGACTTTTCAAAGATTGCAAGACCATTAAGTGCGTTGTTGGAGGTAGAAAGAGTGTTTGACTTTGATGACCAATGCCTCAACGCACTCAAGGTACTGAAGAACGCATTAATAACTGCACTTGTGTTGATCACACCGTACTGGACATAACCCTTTGAACTAATGTGTGATGCAAGCGGTTATGCGATGAGGGTGGTGTTGGCACAAAAGATGAAAACAATGCTACACCCAATTGCATATGCGAGTAAAACCTTGAACCCTGCTCAAAAAAATTACACTACCACAAAAAAAGAATTGCTTGCGGTGATATTTACGTTGGAAAAATTCAGAGCTTACCTGCTGGGATCCAAAGTGAGCATTCACACTGACCACTCGACAATAAAATATTTGATGACAAAGAAAGATGCAAAGTTGAGATTGATTCAATGGGTTCTCCTCCTCGAAGAATTCAACATGGAAATCATTGATCGCAAGGGGATGAAGAACCAGGTTGCGGACCATTTGTCAAAATTAGAAAATCCAGAAGTCGACCGTAATCAGTCAGAGGTGAACGCAACTTTCCCAGATGAGCAGCTATTTAAAATTGAAGAATTACCATGGTATGCGGATGTGGTAAATTTTCTGGTTTGCGAACAATTTCCTGAAGACTATATAGCCCACCAAAAGAGGTGGCTCAGACATGAATGCAAATAATATTATTGGGATGAGCCAAATATCTATAAAAGGGGATCCGACCATATTTTGCGCTTATGCGTATCAGATGCTGCTCACCAACACATACTATCACAGTGCCATGACTCGCCATATGGAGGACACTTTGGAGGCCAATGCACAACAGCAAAGGTGTTGCAAATTGGTTATTTTTGGCCGACTTTATTCAAGGACGCAAGAGACTATGCAATGAAATGCGATCGGTGCCAATGCACGGGAAACATTTCATGGAAGCATGCGATGCGCATGAACATGATCTTAGAATTGGAATTATTCGACATCTAGGGCATAGACTTCATGGGACCATTTCCACCATCAAATTGTCACAAATACATTCTATTGGCCGTCGATTACATTTCCAAATGGGTAGAAGTGGTATCGTGCATCATAAGTGATCTAGTGGTAGTCTCCAAGTTCTTGAAGAAAAATATTTTCACTTGTTTTGGCACTCCATGTGCCATAATAAGTGATGAAGGCTCTCACTTTGTTAATCACATCATCAACAATTTGCTGCTCAAATATAATATCTTCCATAAAGTGGCCATCGCATACCATCCATAAATAAATGGTTAAGCTGAAATGTCTAACAGGAAAATCATGTTGATATTAGAGAAGGTGGTAAAACCTTCACGAAAAGATTGGGCAATGAAGTTGGACGATGCCTTGTGGGCATACAGGACTGCTTATAAGACACCTATAGGCATGTTCCCATATGTGCTGGTGTTCGGAAAGGTATGTCATTTACCGCTTGAGTTGGAGCATAAAGCAATGTGGGCAGTGAAAAAGCTTAATTTCGACTTAAAGGCCACAGGGGAAGCAAGGAAACTTTAGTTGGTCGAGCTTGATGAATGGTAAATTAAAGTCACGTTGGTCCAGACCCTTTATAATCAAAGAAGTATTCCCGCATGGTGCGGTCGAATTGACTAATGAAGAAGGGACTCTCGCATTCAAGGTCAATAAGCAAAGAGTCAAGCTATATTGTGGAGTTCATCGGGAAAATACCTCCATAGACCTGAGAAATCCTGAATGAAGAAAATTCGAGCGGTCCCTGCATTGTTATGCATCAGAAACTCATCAGGGGCGCAATTCTTTTCGAGAATCCTTTTTCCTATCGTTGATTCATGAACTCATACTACCCTTCTTTTATATCTGTTATCATTTATTTATCTTTCTTTATTCCTTGTTGCATAAAAAAAAGAACGATTGAGGGGGAGCTGCACGATAACCAAAAGACGCGACGAGTTTATTCAGCCACCACAATCGAATAAATAGGCTTGCCACAAAGAAGGATGCGATCACAAATAATGCGGGCGATAGAGCAAATTTGGGGGTTGTATCTTTCCTTGACTTTGTCTATTCTAAATTTTGCACTCTCGCATCTCATTTTAACTTTAATAATTTTATCATCGCATCTTCTTTAGTCGGTGCAATCATTAAACATTGATTAATTTAGTAAGTCATCGCGTTGTTTTTTTTGCCAATTATGATTTCAATGATGAAACACATACCTCTATTTTTCATCACGTGCATTAGAGTCAACTTAATTTTAGGACAGTCAATTCATGAAATATTTCTAGAAAGTAGTAGTATACCAGCTTTCTTTCAAAAAGGACTTTTACGAGAACTCCTAAGAGCATCACATGATTTTTTTCAATCTTTCAGCAATGAGGACATTGCTGCGTTTAAATTTGGGGGTGCGGTATTTATTTTCAGCCTTGCTATTTTAGGCATTCAAAAAAAAAAAAATCATCATAACATAGCAATCGGATCCTACTCATAGTTGGATGTCTGCATGACACCCGTGGGGGCAAAGTCAAAATGAAGGTAGGAATCGTGATCAACGCATAAATAAAATGATCGTAACTCCGCTGCCAAATGGGCCTAAGTTTAGACTAAGAAAGAGCGCCTTGCCCGTAGTTAGATGCTCGCATGACACCCGTGCGGGCAAGCCAAAACGAAGGCTAGGCACTTGGATCAGCGCAAGGTCACAGAAAAAAAATACATATTTAAACTCCACAAGGATAAAAATCATTTGAAAACACCCAAGTTGAAAAAGTTTTTATGAAATAAATCACTCGATGCCCTGGAAACAAATAAAGTCTTTTTGTAAGTTAAACTTGTGGTCCCTAAATTTTAGAAATATTTTAAGAAAAGACCTGAATAGGAATTAAGGATATTTTGGTACATAAGATTTGAATAAGGCACCTCGAGAAATCTAGGAAAGAAGAAGGCGACAGACAACTAGAGAAAATCTTTAGTTTATGCTTGAGGACAAGCATTGTTTTAAATTTGAGGGTGTGATAACGGGCAGAAATGCACGTTATTACAATGCAAAGATATAAAAAGATGTAAGATTGCGACGGTAAAAATACAAAAAATTAGTTCAGAACATTGTGATCGCATGCGTCCATCGCATTAAAGCAGCTAATTTATGTATTTTGTGCAGGAAAATGCGTTGGCGCAAGGCAGGATTGTGATCCAAGGAATTCAGTGTCCGAGCGCATTAAAAGATTGCGACCGCAAGGCTATGTGATCGTATGCGTTCTCGAAGATTTGCCCAAGAAGGTGGCTGTATAGAGACGACACATCAAGGTGGAAGCTTAATAAATCACGATGGAACATAAAGCTGATGACGGTTGAATCCGAATTAAGTTGACAAGCCGTTAACAACACACTGTAGCAAGTACACTCAACTTTTTGGTGACAATTAATCAGCGCATCAGATAGAGAATTAATGACATCCCATCAGTGCAATCATTTGAGAGAAAAGCTCTTCAACCTGAAGCTCTATAAATACCGAAGGCCACCTTCGTTAAAGGGGTTCCACTATTCAGAATTTAGAGTTCCCTTTTTCACCATATACTTAGATAGCCGTAGTCTGTAATTTTATATACTTAGAAGGCAGAGGCGAGTGAAGAGAGAAGACGTCGAAGGATCGTCTTGGTTAACTCGGAAGAGTGCCGGGAAGCGTTGAGAACGGAGAGAGAGCCGACTCTTGCGGAAGCAAGAACATTCTTTTGGGCAAAGTAGAGAAAATTCAGTGTAAAAGCCTTGGGAAGAAAGACATTGCTACCAGACTCTCTATCCTTACTTTTCATTGTCATTATGTATTATGAACTTATTTATAAAATGGAATTTGCATCTCTACATCTGTTCACTCTCTTTACATTACGCATGAGTAACTAAACTGTCGAATGGGTTGAAAAGCACTTAGTTAGCATAACCTGAGATCTTCACTTTATGCGATCATCTTGTATTATGTATGCGTCATTCGTCCTTTAGAGATGCTTGGGAGGGTGGTTTAAGGATAGAATCTAGGCTTAGAAAAGTCAGATTAAAATCTAGGCTCAGAAGAGTCAGATTAGAACCGCATAATCAAGAGATAGAAACTTAGGAATAAGTTATGTTTTCTATTAATGCATCGCATGCACCCTAGAGATAGGATGTGATGGTATGCGGTCACCTTATATCTATGTGCATCATTCATCATCGCATAGGCAAGAAATAGAGACTTAGGAATAAGTCCTATAGACATCATCACATACATCGCATATGTCCTAAAACTAGGAGCTATAGTATTTGCATTGGAAGATGAATTTTTGTTGCATGTGTGTAGCATGATCGCATAGCGTGAAGTAATCTCAGAAAGCGCTAGCTAAATACCTTCTCAACCCATTCCCCCGTATACTCATTTTAACTTTCGTTGTTATTAACTGTTCTCTCAATTCCACTGCATAGAATTTACACATTAAACAACATACCAACCCACACATTGTTTTATTTGTCACCGCAAAGAAATCTGAAATCATTGTCGCATACTGTATTCATAGTCCCTGTGTTCGACCCTGGGCTTACCAGGCAACCTAGTAGAATTTATACTTGGATTTTTCTAGGAAAACTTGCATGCACAATGCATACACCACCATCACATTATACACCATTATTTCATCACATTAGCAACGCATCAGTTGTGGCTCCCCACAAATTGGGCATGCTGTCTTGTACTTTGTTGTGCAACTAGCAAGATTTCCATAAATAGGAAAGTCATTGATCGTCCACATAAGAACAGCTCTCAAATTGAAGTTCGATTTGCTTACTACGTCATAAACTTCCACTCAATTCAATAACAATTTCAGGTCATCAATTAATGGTTGCAAATAAATGTCAATATCATTGCCAAGCTATTTAGGACCAGGAATCAATAGTGTTAGCATTATATTTTTCTTTCGACATGCATAACCAAGGAGGTAGGTTGTATATCACAAGCATAACTGGCCATCAACTATACCTACTATTAAAGTTAGAAAATGGGTTGGAACCATCATTTGCAAGACCAAATTTTAAGTTCCATGGATCATTTGAAAAATCTGGCCACTTTGCATCAAGGTTAGAAAATGGGTTGGAACCATCATTTGCAAGACCAAATTTTAAGTTCCATGGATCATTTGAAAAGTCTGGCCACTTTGCATCAATTGAGTTCTATGAAGTGCAATCGACTGGATGACGCATCTTTCCATCATTACTTTTATGGTTCATATGCCACGTCAGTAATTCGACTACATGTATTTGGAACATTCGTTTCAATCTTGAAATCAATGGAAAATATCTCAACACTTTTGTTGGAACACTCCGTTTCATCCGTTTGGTACGCTTATCCACCTTCCATCGAGAATGCCCATAGATTGAAACACTCTCTAAATCTTTATTCTCTTTCGTAAACAAGCAACAATCATTTGTACGAGCATGTATCTTTGAACTAAACTATATTAATCTATGATTAATTCCATATCAATTTGACATTCTCTTACTTGTTCAAATGAACCCAATCTTTTTCAAATATTCTTCTTCAAATTATTACTGCAAGAATACCAAACGTAATTGTTGGATGAGGATACACAATCGTAGATGAAAAAGTCAAACAAAGGTATGTGTTATTAAACTAAAATTTATGCATTTTTGTAGCTTACCAACTCAATCCAAAGTTAAATCCAGAATACTAGCATAAGAAGATACACATAAACAAAGTAATAACCATCAAACATATATCAAGAGTTAGGACAACGAGATATTAGCTATTTTTCTCATATTAATTAAATAATGCTCAAAAAACAAATAAACCAAACAAGTAATTATAAAAATGCTTATAGAAGATGCTCTGGTAATGAAAGAAAATTTGGAAGAAGAATAAACCTTCAATTGGTCTTCCTTTGTCAACGAAAGAACAATCGCTGGAAGAGATAAAATCAATGGAAAGAAACTCTATGGCAAGAAAAGAGAATTGAAATGAGAAATCCAAGCCATGATGGTATGTGAAACATTATATTTTATAATGCAAAGAAGACAGTATATATCAAATGGCGAAACAAGAAACCCAATCCTATTGTAAAAAGTCAATTTGGCTATTTCTTTTTATTGAATTTCATGAGACTTTTACTACAGAAAAGAAATAAGCCTTCAATAAAAGTAATAAAGTTATAGAAATTACAAGATAAATATTCCCTTTCTACATTGAAACAAATATTCAAATGTGTGCCACTTAAAAAAGATAGACAAAAAAGAATAGCTAAAATGAATTTTACCTTGGAGTAAACTAATAGGTCTTTATAGTCCTAGCATTTCCT
This sequence comes from Benincasa hispida, assembly GCF_027475165.1. Lineage (NCBI taxonomy): Eukaryota > Viridiplantae > Streptophyta > Magnoliopsida > Cucurbitales > Cucurbitaceae > Benincasa > Benincasa hispida. Next base: position 16,292,576 of record NC_143485.1, read on the forward strand.
GAAAACTCTAGAAGGCAACCAAATCCTCAAGTCTAACCATCCAAAGGTTACACCAAATGTTTTCCCAATAGTGCAATCGACCCTTAGAGCAACAATATGATTCAAGAATAGCAAAAATTACTAAAAAGAATATTCCATAAAAAAACTCCAAGTCCTAAGTTCATGATAAAAGATTATTATCATCATAATATTGAAATCTACTGACCAACCAAGTCCAACCGTCATTATCACTGACAATAAAGCCAAGGAGTCTATTTGGTTGAACAAGTCTTTCGCATCACCAGGAATTCTAATGCCAAGGAAGAATTTTGCCAGACCAAAAATTGTATCCCCAGTAAGCTACAGATGAAAACCAAATTGATATATAAAGTTTATGTCTTCATGCACAATTAAGCTTCCAGAAGTAACACCAGCAAATGCTATCAACCCTCGAACGACTAAAGATGTGGTTGCAAGAGGCCCATGATTTTTGTATGCATCAACTTTTTCCTCAAAATATAACGTTCCATCATCTGCAAGACAAAGACTTCATCAAATTATCTATATGGAGTAGTTAGTCAAGAACAAAAAAAGGTGCAGATATTAAGAATAAAATGAGAAGTTTCCAATTTGGATAATAATCTTTCTCCAAATATGCATCGAGACAGGAAAGAAAATGTTATTAGGTTCTACAACAATTGAAACTTGAGGGAAACATACTAGACATAATTGTCATTTTCCTTTCCATAAAGACCAATTCTTACCAATATTAATTCTTACACTAAATTTTAAAATTAGCAGAGATTTCAAATGCTCAAATGTTCGTGAGACCTATGGGAGAGAGATTAAAAATGCTTTAAAATACGGAATTGATACTATAACCACTGTTGCAATCATCACAACCTTAAGAACAAGAGAACTTGAATTACAATCAGTGAAGAAGGAACAACCTAGTGGTAAAGGGTTATTTATGAAAGGAAATTTCAAGCCAAATCACTCAAAGGGAGGAAAATAGTAACATACAGATGAGAATAAGCCTAAATAGAAAATCAAGTGCAAATACTACAAAAAGAAATGCAACCTGATCAAAGGTTATTTTATTTTAAAGAGAAAGAATCAGGAAAAAGAGAAAGAGGTCAAAGGAAAATAGCCTGAAGCCTCTATTGTAGAAGGCTTCTATATTTACTCCGATGCACTAGCCTCAACGCAAGACAAAACCAATCATGTAAACTAGGGTTGGCAAAAAAAACCCGATGAGGTGGGTCCCTGCGGGGACCCGCCCCGTTCGGGCCGGGGATGGGGTCAAATTGGGGAATTTATTCGGGGCCTCATCCGAGGACGGGGCGGGGATGAGGACAGTATCCCCGACCCCGACCCCGACCCCGATTAATCCCCGACCCCAAATTTATATATATATTTTTATCCCTTCCCCAATCCCTTCTCGCTCTCTGCAATCTGCAACAAAAGGCCCCTCTCGCTCTCGCTCATTCCTCCCTTTCGCTCCCGCTCTCGCTCATCCTCCCCTCTCGCTCTCGCTCATCCTTCCCTCTCGCTCTCGCTCATCCTCCCCTTTCGCTCTCTGCATTCCTCCCCTCTCGCTCTCACTCATCCCTCCCCTCTCGCTCATATGATCCCTATGAGACCTTGGTTTAATACCTACAAAGAAATTGATGGAGAAATGGTCTACATGGGCAACAATCAAGCTTGTAAAATTTAAGAGATTGGTTCAGTGTCTTTAAAATTTAAAGATGGGACTGTGAAACTCCTTAGAAATATAATACATGTACCACTTCTCAAGAGAAATTTAATCTCTTTGGGAATGCTAGATGCAGTGGGGTGTGAATACAAGGAAAGGGAGGACTGTTGAAGTTCTTAAAGATTCTAAGGTGGTTCTGGTTGGAGAAAAGGTCAATGACCTATTTATGGTCAGAGGAGTTGAAATGATGACAGGGGCCTAGGCAGTGACCACTAATGAATTGAAAAAGGCTGACACTTGGCATAAGAGATTGTCTCATATCAGTGCTAAGGGGCTGGAAATTCTGTCCAAATAGGGTATTCTACCTAAGGGAATTACAGACCAACTCATTTTTTGTGAACATTGTGTATTGGGAAAAGCTATCAGATACAACTTTACTGAGGCACAACATTCAACCAAAGCCATCATTGACCACATTCACTTAGATTTTTGGGGACTAGCCCCAACACCAAGCCTAAGTGGCTCTAGGTATTTACTTTCCTTTATTGATGACTTCTCAAGGAAAAGTTAGGTTTTCTTTCTTAAATCTAAAGATCAAATTCTTTATAAATTTAAAGAATAGAAACTCATGATTGAGAAGCAAACCTCAAAGGAAATTAAAAACAATGATTTGGAATTTTGTCGTGATGAGTTCAATAAGTTTTGTAAAGAGATGGAAATCACAAGGCACAAGACCGTTAGATTTACACCTCAACAAAATAGGATGGCAGAGAGGCTAAACAGAACCATCATGGAAAAGGTAAGATGCTTACCGTCTGATGATATACTTAGTGAGAAATATTGGGCTGAAGATACTGCCTATACAATTTATATCCTAAACAGATGCCTACATACATCCCTAGACTACCTAGCACCTAAAGAAAAATGGTTCAAGCATCCACATAACCTAGAAAATCTAAGGGTATTTGGATGTATTGGATACATATATCAAAACCAGGGAAAAATTAAGTCTAGGGCTATAAAGTGTACGTTTGTGGGGTTTACAGATGGTGTGAAGGATTTCAAGATGTAGAATCCAATTGAGAAGAGATTTATTATCAGTAGAGATGTCACATTTAGAGAAAAAAAAATGTTTATGCAAAGGGAGAATGTTACTGTTGAAATCCTTAAGAGTCCTACCAATAGAATTGAGGTGGACAATCCCAAAGATACATCCACAACTATAAATCCTCTAAGTGATCCAGAAGAAGAAGAAGAAACAACAGGTGAGCAAGTTGAAAGTGTTGAAGCTCAACCTAATTTGAGTCCATACTCATTAGCTAGGGACAGACAGAGAAGGGTGATTGTTCTTCCAGCTACGCATACTGAAACAAATTATATGAATCTAGTTTTGAATGTTACAACGGCTTCAAATGACCAAGAACCAGATACCTTTGAAGAGGTAGTGAGCTACCTTAATGCAAGGAACTGGATTGAAGCTTTGTGTGAGGAAATGCAATCACTAAATTTGAATAAAACTTAGACCCTAGCTCCTCTTCCTAAGGGATGCAAACCAATAGCATCCAAATGGATCTTTAAACAAAAGGAGAGAACTACTACAGAACAAAAGCCTAGGTATAAGACAAGGCTAGTGGTTAAGGGGTTTACACCGAAAGAAGGCAATGATTACTCTAAGATCTTCTCCACAGTTGCAAAACGTACCTCTATCAAAACTAGATCAACTAGATGTGAAGACTACCTTCTTACATGGACATCTAGATGAGACAACTTACGTGGCGCAGCCTAAGGGTTTTGAGGAAAAGGCGAAAAAGGACCTATACTGTGTTCTAAAAAAGTCTATCTATGGACTTAAATAGCCCCCTAGATGCTGGTATAGAAGGTTTAATAACTACATAAAGAGCATTGATTTTTAGAAGACACCTATGTGAATTCAACCATCTATAAGAAGGTATATCTACTTCTCTATGTGGATGATATGTTGCTAACAGGGAGTTCTAAAGGTGAACTAACTCATGTCAAGAATCTCCTAAAGAGAGAATTTGACATGAAGGATATGGGTCAGTCTAAGAAGATCCTAGGGATTGAAATTAAAAGAAACAGAGTTTCAGTCAGGCTAACTACTGTGATAAAATAATCAGAAGATTCAACCTATCTCATGTTAAACCAATATCTATTCCTATTGCACATCATTTGAAATTATCTTCAGTTAATTCTCCTATAGAAACAGACATAGAACATTTAACTCATATACAATCAGTTCCTTACGGTCAAGTAGTGGGCAATTTAATGTATTTGATGATCTTTACAAGGCCTGATCTAACCTACTGTGCTAGTTTAGTAAGTGGCAAAAGGCATTAGGAGGCTATTAAATGGATACTTAGGTATCTCATTTGGTTTAAAAATGCAGTGTTGACTTATCAGAACACACAAGAATCAGAACTAGAGTTGTAAGGTTATGTTGACTCTGACTTTGCAGGGGATTTAGACAAAAGAAGATTTTTATCAGGCTACCTATTCCTATATGGTCCTAATTTCTAAGTTGGAAGGAAAATTTATAATCAATCACAGTTCTATCAACTACAGAGGCAGAATATATGGCATTGGCAGAAGCTAGAGGCATTGTGATTAAAGAGCTTGATGGCAGACTTTGGTATATCACAACCAGTAGTTAAAATCTACTATGACAACCACATCCATCTTTCCAAAAACCCACAATATCACTCTAGGACAAAACATATAGACATTAAATACCATTTTATAAGAGATAGAGCAAGAAGAAATAGAAGTGTTGAAAGTTCATACCTCTGAAAATGTTGTTGACATGCACAAAAGCATGTTACAAAGCTCAAGCTATCTAAGTGTCTCGAGCTGATTGGCTTCCAGTTACCTGAAAAAGGTTAGACAATATCAGATTTGGAAGGAAGAGAGCTACATGCATTGAGATCAAGGTGGAGCTTTATGAAGATTTTGATCTCAACGGTCCTATTTTCTTTAACATATTACAAAAATTCGTGTAACAGTCCATAGTCTATAAATACATAGATGTTTGCATTTACTACAGACACTTAAAAATTTAAAAGAAATATGTACAAAGAGAAGTTCTTATTGTCTTGTAGCTCTTGTTAATCGAAACCACTCCTTCCCCATGGATGTAGGAATTTCAAGCAGCATCACATACATCACTGTGTTCATCTTCATCTTCTTATTCTCATTTGTGAACTGCATGCTTCATAATCTTTGATTTTCACCTGCAAAAATCTTGTCAAAAGAACGAATGGTTAGAGAGAGTTGAGAGAGTTTCTGAATTCGTGTAGAAAGAGAGAGAAATTATCTTTTACCAAAATTAATTTCCCATATGATCTTCACTCCTTCACATCAGAAAAGAGAAAGTGGTTTTCAATTCAGCTCAAAATCGTGGTCTTTCCTCAATCTTTCATTTCACCTACCCTCATCTTTCGTGGACCAGACTTCATCAGCTTAGTTTTGGGCCTGCAATTTAACATCAGCCCAACATTTTCAGTTCAAAAATCAACTGACACTGATTAAAATTATAGACTTTAAATTAGTCATGTAGCCACCTTTATATACTATAAAGCAGCATATATGCAACCTATACGTAATCTATCAGATCAAATGAATACAAATGGGTGATTTTTATGTTGAAATCGAAATTGGATGAGTTCAATATCCATTCTTTGAGGATAGAAGTTACATTTTGAAAACAAACTATCAAATCTGGAAACATAAGTTTAAGGAAAACATAAGTTTAAAGAAAACATCTTAAAAAAATTTGTTCATACAACAGTATATACCATTTACAATACCATTTACAACATATTAACACCAATCATAATAAATGTATAACGGTTCAACAAAAATATACCAATGACACATTTATAATTTTCACTAAACATTATACATGCATGTCACAATCGGTGATGTTCTT
>NC_143485.1:16298696-16322696 GCF_027475165.1 Benincasa hispida
GTTTTGTAGATCGGTGGCTGGGCTTCACGTTGGATTGGGCAGTGTCAAAAAAAAACAGCTTTTTTTTTTTTTTCGGCGACAGCGGTGGCGGCTAACGACGGCGAACGAACTGAAGACGGCGACTGTGAGCAAAAGTGTAAACTCACCTCTCCACAAAACCCTAAACGTATCACAAATGGGTTCTAAATTCTCAAACTCTAAGGTTCACAAAAACCCTAAGTTTATTTAGAGAGCTCTGATACAATGTAAAACTCTTAGGTTTGAGAAAGAATCAGAATACTCTATTCATTCACCAAAGATATGAATATATACAAGTGTACAAAGCATAGAAAAGGAAAATATCACCTAATATTTACAAGAATGGAAAACCCTAACTATAGAATTATAACATCCCCCATGCATTGACAAGCCCCTTGATTAGTTTGACTATTCATGAAAGGCAATTAGGACAGAGGGATGAAGGGTGAATGCCATAATCAGTTAACTTTATAAGGACACCTCAGACACACAACTCAGTAATAAGTTAGAGGGAAAGATAAGGAAGTTGGGAGGTTCAATAATATGTTAAGATTAGAGGATGTTTAGGTAGGGAATCATTCCGTAGTTTTGTCCAATTAACTTGGGTTTGAAAGAGTACAGGAAAATTCTCGAATCTCTTCCTAGGAATTTGTACTATCTAATTGCAATCCGAGGAACACGTATAACCTATTCTGTTCTTCATTGCAATCATTCAAATAATTTTTGCAATATTTTTCTATTCTTTGTACGACATTGTACTTATACCCTTTTCCTGTATTTGTTTGATTTTCTAGCCTGATGGTTTGGCATCTGGTGCCTTCTCCAGGAAGTGCTTTAGCAAAGTCGGGAGAGGCTGCACAAGCTCCACCTGAGAGGCCTGTGGCGGCATTTCCTCATGAACAGCTCAGTAAATCAGAAATGGAACTCCGAATGAGATGTTTGCAAGAGGATAGGTAGACTGATGACCCATATCATTGTAAACAAGAAGTCAACCTTTATGGCTTTATGCTTAACAAGCCACGTAACATCTCTCAGCTCATCATTTATTCTGTAGTGAACTGCAGAAACTCCATAAACAATTTGTGATTGGTGGTGTGTTGACTGAATCTGAGTTTTGGGCAGCAAGGAAGGTGAAGAGATAACCTTTTTTACGTTTATCTATTCTGCATTTGAAGCTGACCTTTTTAGAACTTTGATTGTATATCTAATTTGATCTTGTTCACAAAGTATATTTTGATAAAAATATAATATTTTTTGCGACTAATTGATACAGAAATTACTGGAACGGGACAACTCCAAAAAGTCAAAACAACTGATTGGTTTTAAGAGTTCAATGGTTTTGGATACCAAACCAATGTCTGATGGTCGGGTACAACATCATTACCTTTTTCCTACCGTATCAAGCCTAGTTTATTAATCATTAATATCTTATTTGTCAAATCCTCCCCCCTGCTTGGTTTAATTGCTCCGGAATTTAACATTGTTATCTTTTTTTCTACTTTCAGACAAACAAGGTTACATTTAATTTGACACCGGAGATAAAATATCAGGCATGATTTGATTCATTCTTCCCTCCTTGCCCCCTCCCCAATTTTTGTATAATCAAGTAGAGGTTCTTTCTTAACTTACTTATTTTATTCAAGTATGTTCTCATAGGCGAAGGTATATGTCTTAACTAGTTGAGATTTGCTCAGGTTGATCTTTTCGTTTCCTTTGTTATTATATTGAACTTGTACATTATGTACCTTATATATTTATAATTGAAAGGAAACAAAAACTTCTCAGTTAACCTCTAAGGTAAAGAAAGTTGAAGGTCTAAAGAAAGCCTGAGCCCTGAGGGAAGGAAGTAAAAAATTGATTTGGGAACTTAGAAGCTTGATTGTTATGTTAATTATGGAGGGAAGAGCTGGGACAAATCTAGAGGAAGATTTTATCTTGGAATGTGTAGGGGTTAGGAGGGAAGGTCAAGCAAAGTTTGTTTGTTTGTTTTTTTATTTAAAGAAACAAAATTTTTAATTGATAAATGAAAAGAGACCAATGCTCAAATTACAAGGAAATAAAGCGAAGAGCCAAAAAACTTGAGAAGAACAAACCCAAGAGAACCATGCATTACAACGAAGAGAAGACAAAAAATAAAAGCTCTCCAATTAAACAAGAAATTTGGAGATAAAGAAGTTATTACCCAAGACTAGAGATTCCGAATTTTGTTATTCTCGTTGAAACCAAGTGTCATTTGTATGATTGTTAGCTGATTAATAGTTTTTTGGGGGTAGAAGGTTGAGTGGGTTAGCCTTGATTCGGTGGAATCATTGGGAGGGATCTTGTTAACGTGGGATGGTAGTTTTTTCAGCCCCAACGGACTACGTAATGTACTTTATCTGCTGGGTTATGGGTGGCCATTTTACCAGAGGTTTCTATTGTATCAATCTACCCTTTTACAAATTAAAAAATGAGGTTGTTTTGGACATCCGGGGTGTATGGCCCCCTAGGATTAAATGTAAAGGATTTTTTGGGATGAATTATGTGTTCAGACCTCCAGCTGATAAGGATTGTCTATCAGGTGCATGAAGCTCTTTAATGCCTTCATTGAAGAAGGTAATCTTGTTTTTATCAAAAAATACAAAAAAAAAAAAGAAGGTAATCTTGTTGACACCCCCTCCTCCCCCCATTAAATGGCAAGTTAACTTTGGCCAATAGTAGGGTTCATATTAGAATTGATAGATTTTTGTTGATTAAGGAGTGGCTGAATTGTGTGGTGAAGTTAGACAAGTGTTAGATTTGAGAAGGACTTCGGGTGGAATTTAACTTGCCTAGGTGACATCTTCTCCCTTCTTTCCTGTGTTTTAGTGGGTCACTCTTTCAAAGATGAGAAAAGAACTCTTTAGTTAAACTTCAAGAGGGCTTTCACTTGGAGCCTTTGATTTGAGTGTAATGGTCATATCTTCGACAAAAAGATGCATAGACTCCACCCTTTATTGATTCCTTCACTTTCTTAATATTGTCATGGAGCAGATTGTCTCCTTTTTGTAATTACAACCTAACTACACTCTTAGAAGGCTAAGATTTTTTGGGTTCAATTCACGGTGGTCACCTACCTAGGATTTACTATCCTACAAGTTTCCTTGGCATCCAAATGTTGTAGGGTTAGGTGGGTTGTTTTGTGAGATTAGTCGAGGTGCATGTAAGTTGGCCTAGACACTCACAAGTATTTAAAAAAAAAAAACTTAATTACCCTCACTACCCAATGGACTCTTGTACTCATTTGTACTCATTTCTCTACATCAATGAGATATTTGTTTCCTAGAAAAAAAATAATAAATAAACAATTATTGATAATGTATATCCTTGGCACAAACAGGTACCTATCCTAAGACTTCTTTTATTATAGCAATTCGTCTCCATGGATAATAGTTTACTTTATGGAGTTTTCGATCATATGACAAGTTCCTTTTTATCTATCTGACTCATACTCTCCTTTGTACCATCTTAGTTTCTCTATCTTTCCGTCACTTTTATTTTGTTTGTCTCACTCTCCTCCTTTCTCTCACTCTTTTATCTTTACTCTTTCTTCATCTCACTTTTCACTATATTAAATTTTCTTCCCTTTTTTTGGTATATTTCATGCCTCACCTCTCTAAGGCCTTTTCTCTAGAAAATTTATTTTTTGTATGCTGTGTGCCTCGCCACACTCTAGCACACACTTCATTTTTATTTTTCCATCTTGCATTGGTCTAAGGACTAGTGCTCGAGGATATCCTTTGCTTTAAAAGACAATGGTTTCGACATTGTTACTTCTTCTATCTTATCCAAAAAAAAAAAAAAATGCATTGTCACTTCTTCTAGAGTTCCTCTGATTTTTATGCATCATGTATTGGGCTTGTTTTGTTTTGTTTTGTTTTTTTGGAAAAGAAAACGGTCTCTTCATTAAGTTAATGAAATGAGACAAAAGCTCAAAGTACAATATGGATGCAAATAGCAAAAGAACCTAAGGATCATGAGGTGCACCTGGGCATCTCAACTAGGTTGACACCCCCTTAACACCCTCATCATATCCAACTATCAAAACATATCCAACTATCATCATATCCAACTATCATCATATCCAACTATCAAAACATATCCAACTATCATCATATCCAACTATCAAAACAAAATCTTAACTATATGCACAATACAAAATCAAGGCATGAGGACTAATATAACTCAAGTTTGACAAGGACTAAGAAACAAACTACAAGGACTAATGCATCTCAAGTACCACAACTTCCGTAAATTTGAGTTATAAAAACAGCCAATCAAAGACTACAAAGACATCAAAGGTATTTCTAAAAAGCTGGAGAAGTGATTGCCCACCAATTTAAACTTAGATCTTGGATTGAGAAATCAGCAAAATGCTTGGAAAGAGTGCACCTAGGAAGCACAGATACTTCTAATTGTGTAGAGAATTGGTACAGATACGGATACGATATGGATACATCCAGATACGTGGTAGATACGTGATTTGAAGTATCTGATTTTTTAATTTTTATTTTTAATTTTCAGATACGCGTATTTGCTTCCAGATTCGTGAAGGGGATACATGGGTCAATTTTTTTTTTCAAATTTAAGCCTAACCCATCTTCAATTGAGAATAGCTATGCTATTCCATGACTCCCACTAGGTGTAAAACCCATTTTATTTAAGTGCATGTTTAGGAGTGATTTTAAAATCATCAAAAATCACTTTTTTCATTTTTAAAATCACTCAAAAGCACACTTTTAATTACTCAAAATTAATTTAATTTTCAATTTTACACTTTTAAATGCAATTTTCATATCATCAAAATTAGTTTTGAAGAATTAAACACGTTTCACGGTGATTTTAAAAATGACAAAAGTGATTTCAACAATTTTAAAATCACTTCCAAACATAAAATTTCACTTAAATTGAGCAATTCAAAACAAAATAAATTAAAAAGGATAAAAACATAAAAAATAAAAAAAAACCCGAAACGTAATTAAATCTTCATTCTTCCCTTCTCTCTCACTATTTAAATCATGATTCACACCCCCTTCATCCTCAACTTCATTCTTCAATCTTCATCTTCTACTTCTTTCCTACCGTCCATTCTAGTCGCTCAACAATCACTTGACGTTACTAGATTTTTTTTCAAGTTTTCATTCTCTTCTTGAATCTTTTTTAATCTAACTTAAAATAATTATTATAGCAATTAATTAGACATTATATATATATATCTACCGTCTGTTCTACAATCACTTGACGTTACTAGATTTTTTTTCAAGTTTTCACTCTCTTCTTGAATCTATTTTAATCTAACTTAAAATAAGTATTATAGCAATTAATTAGACATTATATATATATATAAAACATATCTTCAATGTATCCATATCTTAGTTTTTTAGAAATTAATGTATCGCCGTATCATGTATCCTTATCTGTGTCTGTGCTTCTTAGGAGTGCACCAAGACGAAACATTGAGTTGAACAATATCAAAACGCTCCAAGTGGTTCTCTCATCGTGAAATACTCATTGGTTCCTTTCAAACCATAATTTAGACAGCAAAGCTTTCACCGCATTATTCCACAGCAGTTTGGCACTCTTTTTAAGCAAAGGACCCGTCAAAACCTGCAAAACATTAGCATGGAAAACACTCCCCAGGACCCAGTTTATATTAAAAAATTCAAAAAACCGTAACCAGCACTTTCTTGCATAATTGCAGTCGAAAAATAGGTGTTGGAGCTCCTCCGAATCAGCCATACACAGTGGACAAATATGTGGAGAGGCAGTGGGAGGGCAATTTTTTGTGCACAACTGTGAAGCAGTTTAAGGCACCAAACAACATGATCCACAATGTGATATTAACACACCGAGGGCTTTTGGTTTTTGAAAGAGATTTCTCTAGTTGTTTATCCAAAGGGGAAGCGAATGATGAGTGTTTAACAAGGGATTTTACCGTGAAAACTCCACTGCCTTCTAAGGACCAAAACCTCTTTATCTGGGCTGTTTGATACTCTTATTTCTGTAATAAGGCCAAACAAGGCCATAAGTTAAGCTAATTCCTCATCCTTCAAATTCCTTCAAAAGCATATGGACCAAGATGAGGAGGAATGGTCCAAATGTTCAGCTATTGATCCTTTTGGGTTGACAGCAATCCTAAATAAACAAGGAAAGCGTTCAAATAGAGGAGTTTTGTCAATCCAAGGATCTAACGAAAATCCAATTCTGCAGCCATGGCCAAGTTTGAAGAGTGCCAAGGCTTCAATTTTCATCCAAGATCTAGAGATACTAATCCAAGGGCTCCTTAAGCTTAGACTACATTTGCCAGTAGTATGCCAATTGAAAAAACTAAGGATGTGTCTTCATTGAAAAATCCCCATCCCCACTTAGCTTACAATGCCAAATTTTTGTTTCAGAGGCCACCAACGCCAATACCTCCATCCTCTTGTGCCCTTGTGACCATCTCCCATTTGATTAGGTGATTCATTTTACCTCCATTGTGATCTTCCCTAAAGAAATTTCTCATTTTTCTCTCGAAATTACTTTTTCAGGTATAAGGAATTAAGACATGTAATAGGTTGGATTATTAGAGAAAACCGATTTACACAAAGTAGCTCTTCCTCCCCTTGATAAATTAAATCTCCTCCATTTATCTAATTTGTCTTGAATTTTTTCAATAACCGGCTGCCAAAAAGAGACCCTTTTTGGATATCCCCCTAAGGGCAATCCAAGATACATAGTAGGTAAGTAATTAACTTTGCAATTCAGTAAAGAGGCAACGAGTACCTTATTTTCTTCAATATTCACTCTGTAGATGGCAGATTTCTCCCAATTTACGCTTTGGCCAGGATAACATTCAAACAAATCAATCGTTTTTCGAAGATTCTCTAGCATCTTATCTTCATGTTTGCAAATAATCAGTGTATCATCGAAAAATTGAAGAAGTGATACATGAACTTTATCTTTTCGAGCTAGCCTTCAAACTTCCCTTTCGCATGAAGCCTAGCAATGAGAGCACTCAAAACTTCAGTCGCAAGTAGGAAGAGAAAGGGAGAGAGTTGATAACCTTGTCGAATTCCTCTGGTGGCTTGGATTCTACCTCTAGGTCTTCCATTTATGAAAATTGAATATTTTGGGTTCTACACATCCCATTATCCAGATTATCCATTGAGAATTGAATCCCTTTTCAACTAAGACTTTCTCCAAAAAGTCCCAATCTACTCGGTCATAAGTCTTCTCCAAATCAATCTTAAATATTCATCCTTTCTTCTTTTTGGAGCATTAATCCTCAACTGCTTCATTGGCTACTAAAATCGAGTTCAAAATTTGTCTTCCTTCAATGAAAACAATTTGTGAATGAGCTATAAAACTGGGCATTACTCTTTTTAATCTTTCGGCTAACACTTTTGCTACAATTTTGTAGGCTAAGGTGGTGAGGCTGATCGGTGTGAAGTCTTTGACCATTACTGCATCTTCTTTTTTCTGAATCAAACAAATGAAGTTCTCTTTTACACATGCAATTAGCTTGCCATTACCGTGAAAGTCCTAAAAAAGGCGTATAAAATTATCTTTAAAGTGATCCCAAAATTTAATGAAGAATTCCACCGTGTAGCCATTTGGACCTGTGGTGTTATTTCTTCCCAACGACTTCATGGCTTTTCTTATTTCTTCGTGACTAAAGCAAGATACTAATTGCTTGTTGTGATATTTTGATACCATGACCCATTCCAAATTAATTGGGATAGATCTTACTCCAATGGTCTTGGAGTAGAGGTTCATATTAAAGCCCAAAACCAGGGCCTTAATTTCACGAAAGGAGTTAGTCGGAACCCTCCTGATCATTTATCAATTCCACAATCAAATTCCTCATGTTTTTTGCTGCCAAGAATCTGTGGAAAAAGCGGGTGTTTTCATCACCTAATTTCAGCCAGTTTAGTTTACTCTTTTGCATTAAATTCCTTTTTTCCACACGGTAGAAAGCCATTAGGTCAGCTTTTTGTGCCATTCTGAAGTCTTGCTGCAGTGAGGACAATCTGTCACTTTGATCAATCACGTCTAATAGTCTTTCCTCCATTTTATTTTGCTTATCTATAGATTCTGCATGCCATTTCTTTAGAACAACCTTAAGACTTCTTAATTTTGCAAATATAGTATATCTTGCCCATCCTTGATGATTGCTACATCTCAAATGTCTTCCCATTATCCGGCAATAATCTTTGTCGAGCAGCCAACTGTTGCAAAAACAAAAGGGTGAGGGGCCCCAGTCAAAGGATCTAGCTTCAATCAACAAGGGGAAGTGATCTGAAATAGTTCGCACTTTTCTAGTGACTAGTATTTTCAAATGCTTCGTCCCAACCATTTGATAATATAAATCGGTCTAATAGTGATCTGGAAACCACAATGCCTTCTCTGGATCACATGAAACGACCATTTGAGAGGGGGATTTCAAATAAATTAGTTGTAGATATAAAGTCATTGAATTTCTTCATTCCTCTTGTTATTCTTCCCACTGGAAAATGTTCTTGGATCCTTCGAGTTATAATGAAATCTCTTCCAAATACACCAGGGTTCCACACAATAGGAGGAAAGGGAAGATAACTTTGGCCAAATATACTTTCTTTCTTTCTACTCTGTTGGCCCATATACATTAGTGATCCAACAAATCTTCTTATTAATTGTAGTGCATTTTACTGATAAGGAGTGTCCTCCTTTAAATACTTCAGTTATTTTTATCTTGCTCTCATCCCACATGGTTAAAGTTCCCCTAGATTTTCCAAGAGCTTCAATAAAAAACCAACAAACTTATTTCGAGCTCCATATTGCCTGGATGAAATTTATGTCAAAAGTGTCTCTTTTTGTTTCTTGAATTAGTACAACGTCTGGATTTATTTTCTTTAATTATCTTTTAATTGCCAGTTGTTTGGAAGTGTCATTTAATAAGCCGTGGAGCTAGTCTACTGGATTTTTAACCTTTTGAATCAGCCAAGGATTAGATCACAAGCTTCTACTACGAGGATCAACTTCTGTGGAATTTCTTTCTTATTGATTGGAGTAAATTTCGATGGCCAAATACTTGCTGTTCGTCTGATTTAAACAATGTTTTAAAGTCAGCTCCACAGTCGTTCTCAATCTCAACCCCTCCTTGAGCTTCCTTTGCGTCTGAGCTTTCGGTATCCTCACTACTAGAACTTACTGCTGAATCAACGTCAGAATCTTGATGTTTGGTCTTAGTGTTCCTTGAGGATTCACTTGGAGTACTTCGCATAAAAGATACATTTGTTGCTGAGAATTTGAATTCAGAAAGATGAAATTTATCATTCAAAGAATATGTCTGAACTGACCTTTTAGTAGGGAGACAAGGAATTTGCACTCTTACACAACATTCTTCCCGTAGGTCCGAATTAACTATGGTTGACCATGATTGATAAAGGAGGTCTTATTTCTGATGAAATGTTTGGGAAACGGCTTGAACAAATGTGAGCGTCTTCTGTAGAGTGAATAGGAGTTGGATGACAACGTTCTCCTCCTCCCCCCATCCTCCCTACTCGGAGTACCCTTTCTAGATGTTCTATTATTGAGACTTGAAGATGGGGTCTATTGCACGACAATATTTAGAGCATGATTGGACGAAAGAACTTCTCTGGTTTGATTTAATACCCTTGTTATCGGAATAGAGGGCATTGCAAAGTGGAACTAACGAGGGAGCTAGAACTTCCTCTGTTTCAATATTGCTATTTTTTGAGTCAAGGGAATTGTAATCATCTGTTGAAGTGGGGACCATTAACCGTTGATCTTCTTTCAAATAAATATCATTGGTCTTAATTTTAAAAGACTGTTGGTTATCAATGTGGGAATTGACACGTGTAGGCATGCTAGAGAATCCATTCAATTGGCTGTTGCCTTCTATCTCTCTCCTCATTGAATCTGCCTTTTCACTTTCCACGGATGTGTTCACACCAAAACCGTTTGTTGAATCTGAAACATCAGGTGACGCGAATGGACAAGGAGGTCTCTGAACTTGCTGATGAGGTTTGTTTCTCTATCGGAGGTTGCTTCACCAGATGCAAAACTACCATATCAGTGATTCCAAATAGGTTCCTTGAATAGCTCGGCTTGTTCTACGTGAGGAAGAGCCATTTTGGATTTAAAGCGTTTCATTTCACACCTTCATCTTGAGCAACCTGGTGCAATCGAACTAAATCCACTGGGTTGGTGAAATCTTTTAAAAAAAAGTTTCCTCTTGTGATGCTAGGTGGGTCAATACATTGAAAGATACTGCCTCAAGTTTCATCTTTAATCTCAATTGTTGCTGACATAAAACCACAAACGTTTCTCTTGACTTGTATTTTGGCTTCAAAGTAGTTGAGGAGATTTAACGTTTTCGTGTGAATGATCTCCAGACCACCAAAATGAACCCCGATGGCTTCAAAAGTGCCCCTGTTCCAATAATCCAAAGGAAGGTTTTTTATCACTAACCATCCCCCAAATCATTTCGTGTACATTGGTCTAATATGTCGGAATTTGTTCCATTTTTCGAATAACAAGTGAAACGGCCTGAGCTCGATCCAGGGTTCTCGATTAAATCTAGGGTTCTCAATTAAATCTTCAATGTTGCTTTCATTGATTTGAATCAGCGCCTTATGTGTTTGCAGGGGATTAATAATCACTTCTGTATTAAAAGAGTCCTCCAACACCGTAGCTATCTCTCTCCAATCATCAAACACCAACAATCTTGAAATAACCCAAAGGTCGTTAAAATCTTGCTTAACTACTTGTGGTTTTCAAAGAATACTTGCTCTCCTTTTCCATAAAGGAACAAGGGGATGAGCACTGGTTGGCTCTTGAGCTCTTATTTGGCAAGGAGGATTCAACTGAATGTACAGTCTTCTTGTTTTTCAGGCTATCTACAAAGCTAGATTTATGGTTTTTGGAGATAGAAGGCTGTGTAGGACAGGTTTCAGACGGACTAATGCTCATCCTTGCATTTTGGGGGTTTAGTTGGGTTGCTGAATCTTTCTTGCTTTGAAAGTCTCTTAGCATTCCAAAGAAAGAATGCCATCCTTGTCGCGAGGTACTCAGAAGAACATGAATGTAATGTCTTCCACCTGAGGCTGGCCAAAAATACATCTCAGAAACCATCCGGATGAAGCTCTGAACTTTGATAATCTTGTGGTCTGAGTCATCTCTGTTGTCTCTTTTGAAAAATTGATCATCAGGCCTTTGGAGAAGATTGGATAGATTGTCTAATGAACCATTGGAGTTGGGAGCTGGGAAGGGCCACGTTCTTGCTTGCCTCAACATCTTCCTCATAGAATGAGGTGGAGTCGAACCAAATGGAGTAAAATAAATCATCGGTCTTGTAGCTAAACACTTCCATTGCTAGTAAAATGAAGTTGGAGCATCAAAATATGGTCGGAATTCAGGAGAGTGGCCAGTCGGAGAGTGCTCAAAATCAGGCTGACGACGGTTAGAAGGAGGAAAAACGGGGAGAGGGAGAGAGGAGAGAGAAAAGGACTAAACATGTATTGGGCTTGTTATCTCTCATCTAAGTATTTTTTTTTTGGTATCATTTGATATTGGTCCCAACATGTGCACGTTAGTCGAGTTGTGCAACCCTTTTATGGAGTAGAGTTATAATATGCTAACGTAGTTTGAACATTCTTTCTAATATGCTTTTCTTCTTTATCTCGTTCAGATTTTTGCCCTGAAACCAGCTGTTCACCAGGCATTCCTTAATCATGTTCCCAATAAGGTACTGCCAATACTGAAAATAGTGACTACGTTATCCTCTTCTTTCTTGTTGCTTTTAACGGTGTAGTTGATGAAGGTAACTAAATAAATTAAATATAGAAAATGTTAATATAGTTTATCATTTTTTTTATATTTAATGACAGATGTCGGAGAAAGACTTCTGGACAAAATATTTTAGAGCAGAGTACCTTCATAGTACAAAAAATTCTATTGCAGCTGCAGCAGAGGCTGCTGAAGATGAAGAACTTGCCCTTTTTCTGAAGGACGATGAGATATTGGCTGCTGAAATTCGGAAAAAGGTGGTTTTTTTTAAAAAAAAATGTAAACCTTTTTGGAGTTTTCTTCCCTATTAAAGTACTTCTGGTGGTGTTTTTCTGATCACTTCTGTCATTCCAGATTAAATTCTATTTATTTTTTTTTTCATGTTATTTCTAGATTCGGCATGTTGATCCTACACTGGATTTGGAAGCTGATCTAGGAGATGATTACACACACCTTCCAGTATGTTAGTGGCCTTTATTTTTGTGTTGTTTGGATTTTTTTTTGGGTTCTTCATGGAGGATTTATCTTTGTTCAAACTGTTATTTATTCCCTTTGTATTCCTTTGAACTATTTTTTTTTAAAATTGTTATATTTAGATTGGTGGCCTTCTTATCTTACTGGCTGATGCAAATTTTCTTAATCAGGATCATGGAATCTTTCGTGATGGTGGCAAGGAAATAACTGAATCACAAAATGAGCACTATCGAAGGACTTTGTCACAAGACCTTAATCGTCAAGGTGCAGTTGTTCTTGAGGGCAGAACTATAGGTTAGTTTCCAACTTGTTAAATTATATTCCTCTGTTGCAGTTATCAGGTAAAGGTTTTAATTCATTGAGAATTTGGGAGAGATTAGCTCATTCCTTAGTTTCCACATCATTGAGATGGCGACGAAGGTGGATGTTTCATCCACTATTTGTCCCATTCCAAAGATCAATGACCATAGCATCTTTAGCGAGAGACGAAGCATATAGGTTTGGGAAGGATGTGTACAGCAGCCTACTGTCAACCCAAGCATCATGCCAGAAAGAGATGGAGATCCCACGGCCCAAAATGGCAGAGACATGCTGATCCACAAGGGGTTGGAGATGGTGCAAAGCTTACCAAGGACCTTTAGAAGAGTACATGGATCTAATATCGACTTTATTACCACACAAGGAAGTTTCGAATTTTGTCATGATGACTTTGCGCCATAAAGCAAATCTTTCCACCCAAGGAGCCTCTCATTTCTCAGCTTAACCTCAAGACCCCCATAGATTGAGGGAAAATGACTCTCTTCCATCCAACAAGATGAGAGTTCGTACCCTCTTCCTTTCCTTTCCATAAGAAATCTCGATATATTTTTTCAATAATATTAGCCACCTTGCATGGGAGGTTGAAGAGGGATAGGTTGTAAGTTGGAAGGTTGCTCAACGAGGCTTGTATAAGAGTTAACCTCCCCCCTTGGTGACGTATGATGAAGAGTGAAGACCAAAGCTTTAATTCTTTGCTCAATTTTCTCAATCACAGGGGCCCAAAAAGAGAGTTCTAGGCTTTCCGTGAAGAGGCAACCCTAGGTAGGTGTTAGGCCACACTCCAACCTTGCAACTGTGTAAACCGGCAATGTCATGAAGTTGTGTGGGGGTAAAATTGATGCCAAGAGTCTCTGATTTGTGGTGGTTGATGGATAGGCCAGAGCAGGATTGGAAAACATCAATGACATCAAACAAATTCTTGATTTGTTCATGCTTGTAGATAGAAAATAAGATGGTGTCGTCATCAAATTGTAAATGGGAGATGGAAATCTCACTAGTTCCAAGAGAAAAACCATGGATCTTTCTATCCAATTCGGCTTGAGATAGCATGCGATTGAGGGTATCAATAACAACATTAAAGAGGAAAAGAGATAGTGGATCTCCTTGCCTAATGCCCCTAGAAGCATGAATTTTACCCCTTAGACAGTCGTTGATAATGATGGAATAACTGGGGGATGAGATACAACCCATAATCCATTTCCTCCAAAGGCTACCGAAACCTCTAGCTTCCAATGAAGCATCAAGGAAGCCCCAATCAACTGTGTCGAAAGTCTTTTCAATATCTAATTTAATCACGATGCTCTTTTTCCCTTTTCTCCTTTTCTGGTCCACTCATCGATAAGCTCATTGAGAATAATCGAGGCGTCCAGTATTTGGCACCCTTGAACAAAGGCAGACTGATGCTTAGAAATCAGGTAGGGAGGATCGTCTTTAACCTATCAGAGAGAACTCTAGCCAAAATCTTATAATGTCGGTAGTTAGATTGATCGGCCTAAAATCACCAACTATTTTAGCATCAGATCGCTTGGGGATGATGCAAATGTAAGTTTCGTTAAGGTTGGCGTTGACAATACCTTTCTTAAAAAAATCCTGAAACCCTCTCAATATGTCAAGCTTAAGGATGTGCCAAGATTTTTTTATAGAATTCCGTGGTGTATCCATCGGGGCCCAGAGATTTATTGGTACCAAGAGCGCAGACAGTCCCTCAAATTTCCTGTTCATTGAATGGGGATTCAAGCTGTGAAGATGGTTGAAATGTGAGGGAAGGATAGCTACAGGTAGGAAAGGTAGGGAGGTTGTTCTTCTTGGTGTACAACCCGGTGAAACGTTGAAAGATTCCTCAACGGTTTCTGATTTAGAGAGAAGACTCACACCGGCTGTGGAGATAATTTCAAGAATAGTGTTTTGCCTTCTCCTTGTGGCTACAATACGGTGGAAAAAACAAGTATTTTGGTTGCCTTCACTAAGCCAAGTGGCTTTGCATCTTTGTCTCCAAAGAGTTTCCTCCATGGCCACCAATGAGAGAAACTGTGCCTTGAGGCTCTTCTGTTGAGCTCTAAGGATGGGGAACAATCGAATGACTCCTCCATACCATTAAGAAGAGTGATTTTCGCAATAATCTGATTCTTTTGCGTGTGGACACAACCAAAGGTTTCTTTGTTCTAGGCTTTCAGGACTTCTCTAAGACCCTTCAGCTTATTAATAAAACCGTGTCCCGGACGCCCAAGCAAAAGGGTGTTCCTCCACTAATAACCAACAAGGTTTTCAAAATCCTTATGCAACAACCCCATATTTTCAAAGCGGAAAAGGGTGGGACCCCATTTGTCAACCTCCAATGGATAGCAAAATAGGGAAGTGGTCGGACGTTGGTCTCTCCAATCTCTTGGATGTGGTGTATGCAAATTTCCGTTGGACACTATTTGTGATAAAACAACGGTCAATGAGTGTGAAAACTGAGTAATGTCTATAACTAGACCAAGTGTAGGATCCATTATGTAGAGGAATGTCTAGGAGATCGGCCCCATCAATGAAGGAATTGAAGGTTTTCATACTTGCCGATTGGGGTTTAGTGCTTGATCTTTCATGGGACCATTTGTATACATTGAAATCACTACCCAAGATCCAATTTTGCGTGCAAAGGCCTTGAAGATCATATAGTTCCTGCCAAAAGAGAGGTCTATCTTTTGCCCGTGAAGGGCCATGTATACCAGAGAGCCTAAAAGAAAAGCCATCAGCCAAGAAAAATTGAATTGTGAGTGAGTAGTCCTTTAAATATCTCTCTAGCCGTGATAGATGGGTCATTTCACATGAGGATGATACCCCCGAAGTTCCTGAGGCCTCCAACACAGACCAACTGATATGTTTAGAGCTCCAAAGAGACTTAATGATAAAACGATCCACGACTTGAAGCTTGGTTTTTTGAAGAATGACCATTGTCGGATTGTGTTTTAAGATGAGTTTTTTCACAACCGCACGCTTCTCCCAGACCTTAAGGCCTTGAACATTCCAAGATAGAATGATCATGTAGAGGTGGTCGACCCACCGAGGTAAACCTTAGGAAGGTCATTGTCATAATTGATTGAGTAGAGCTTTTTTAATTCGTTTATGCTTTGCTTTGTTTTTGAGATCGCTTGAGCTTTTTTGAGGTGGACGGAATTGTTGTAATGTACAGGTTATGTTCCAGGAGCCAGGGAACCACAATCCGAAGGTGGGAAGCAGAGTTAAAAGGGCTTGATGCAAGGTTGTTCTCTGGCTCTAGGTCGCTCTCAGCCATCAATGAGGCACCTACCAACGTGTTTTGTAAGGAAAAGTCGGGGGGAGGGGAGGAGGGATGAGAGAACGGTGAGGGAGGAGCTGAAGAGAGGGGGAGATGACTGAGGTCTAAGTTGTTGTGGTCTGAGGAAAAAGGGTAAGAAATCGAAGAGCTGAGTTTTGTACCAGAGACGAGGTAAGACCGCTTGTTATGAATGGTGATGGATAGTTTGTGGGGGGAGGGGGGATCAACGGGTGGGGAAGCAGGGGTGAGTTCAAGGTGGGAATGGCGGGAGGAAATGGTTGGGCTTGGTCTGAAGGGGGATCGATTCTGGAGGACAAGGGGGGAAGATCTAAGGCTTATCGAGGCTAAGGTTGGGTTGCACTGAAGAAGAGTTGGGGAGTGCAGGGGGATGGGGCCATGGGAGGGCTGGACTGAGGAGTGGGCTTTGACTGTGGAAGGGTGGATTGGGAAGGGGTGGGCTTTAGATGGGATAAGATGGGAGGCGCTAGGGGAAGCCCAACAGGTAAGGGTTGGAGGATGGGCTTGGGTGAGATAATTGGTTGAGGAATGGGCTTTTTTGAAATGGTGGATGTAATGGGCTCAGGTGAGCTAATGGAAAGTGGGTCGATCTATTTGGCTAAAGAGGAAGGACAGATAGGTATAGGCTGTGGGTTGTGGGGTGGGTCAGAACAGGTAGGTGTGGGTTCAGAAGCTACAAAGTGTGTGCAGATGTTGACATCGGGTACAGTCCAAGGAGACCCTTGTGTAAGTCAACATGCGCATCGTTTGCCGCATCACCAGGAGGAGGTCGACCGTCCGGGGGCTGAGAGCCATGGATTCTGGCAACAAAGCCCAGAAATTGATTGTTGTTAAAGAATGGGTCTATTTGTACCATTCTCGAAGATGTAGATGAAGATGGAATGACAACAATAGTTTGAATGAAACCTGTGTTGTTTTCCTTGACTCTAATCGATGCTTCTAAAAGATCCAGGCGAGATAAAGTTTTCTTTGCAACTTCCACGAAGCCATCGCAAGTGTCCCCAATGAACCTGAAGGTACGATCGTCCCAACCATCCAAAGGGAGGTTTCTGATTCTGATCCAACCACCATAGCAGGGGACAATTGGGTTCGTCGTGCCCGAGCTATTACTCCATGGGGTGAGCTTGAGGGAAAACGGACCAACCTTGTACCAAGTTTGTTGTTCATCTTCACATCTAAGGAGAGCCCGATCGGCTTCAATCGGATTGATTGCATATCGGTCACAAACATGTATCTGTAAGGCCCACATACTATTGTACCAATCATCGTGAAAACAATGCCTCGTGACAAGGACGACCATGCTGAAGTGAATCATGGCATGAGTTAACCCCGTATTGTAAACAAAATTCATATATGAGCTTACATGTACGGGGGAGTGATAAGAATATGTCTAAGGGGGTGTTCCACTCACCAACTTTAACTAGGTTGAGTTGGCAAAAATTATCAACTCAATGTTTGGCTCGCAAACATAAAATGTTTGTAAAGTTGAGTTATTTTTACCAACCCACCACTTTGACTCAACCCAACACTCTCTCCAATGTTTTCGATGGCTCCACCCATCGGCCACTATTTGCAACTATCGGTGCCACTTTGACGACATACTCTGAGCGCCAACTCCAGCGATCAACTTTGGGCTCTGACAACTACCTTCGACAACAACTCTGGTGAAGACCACCTTTGATGATCAACTTCGGTGACAACCACCTTTGACGACCAACATTGACATTTACGTTAGGTAACCAACTCCAGTGAAGACCTCCTTTAATGATCAACTTCGGTGACTATCACCTCTGGCGGCCAACTTTGACGATTACTTCGAGCAACCAACGCCAACCACCAACTTTGTCGTTTATCTCTAACGAAAAACTCAAACGACCAATTTTACCAATCAATGTGAAAAGAAGGAAAAAGAAAAAAAAAAAAAACTCGACTGGCGAAAGTGTTTTGAAATACAAATTTGTAATTATTAGTTTATAGTGTTTAATAGTCATCTTTGATAATAATTTAACATTGAGGATTGTTTGGGGATGATAAGGTCATCCTTATAGACCTACTTGTCACAAATATTGAAAAGATTGACTACTTTTTAACAATCTCGTCACAATCTAAGAAGAGGTATTTGTTTGCATCTATTTGGTAGGACTGACTAGCTTGACTATCTTAGTGAACAATATTTTTTTTGTATGCATGAAATCGGCTCATTGTTGGTCATGTTTATATATATATTTATGGAACATATAAATCGACATCGACCATTGATTGCAACTTTATTTTTTTTGTGCATGTTGAACTCAAACATTCCACAACCATTAAAGTATGTTGTAGGGTTGTTGATATATAAGTAATAGTATTTTGTTTACATTAAGGGCAATACTTGCATGTAGAAAATTGTGAAATATATTTTTATTTATTGAGTTTACCTCTCAAATTAGTGTTAAGAATTTTTGGAAATATGTGTGTACATGAATGGTCTAACAAAAAATTAAGTAGAAAATACAAACACGAAAAAAAAAACAATGAAAAAACAAAAAAAAAACCCATAAAAATGCATACTTCCAACTCAATCCAATTTTGCACCCCAAATGTACCGTAAAAGTAAAGTATATTCGAACTTATTTGCTTATGCTTTTGGGTTTAGTCTTGTAATTGCTATGCTTCAGCTTTTTCTTTCTTTTGAATGCTGATGGGTTCTCTTATGTAATTTTTCATTTCATTGGTGAAAAAATTTGTTACTCTTACAAATCTTGATAGGTAATTTTACTTGATTTCTCAATATTAATTTTGTGATTTGGGGAAAGATAGAATGAAGTTGCGCTTGCTCACGAAGTGGCTCTTTGGCATGGTGGAGAGCAATAGTTTGTAAGATTTCCAAAACCAGGAAAGGGGAGATTAAGCAAGTCTGGGATATAATCTATTTTCATGTAACTTGATGGGTTGTTACCTTAATTATTTCAGCTGTAAACAAAGCCATCCAGCTAGACTTTAACTGATGATGAACGAGTTTAGGATTGATTTCATTTGCAAACCACATTCTTCAATCAAATAAGAAAATTTGGCAAGAATAATGGATGACTTATATGCTTGATCCTTTTGAACATTTTGAAATAAGGTGTCAAAACTGCCTGAAATAGACCTTTGAATTATGATCAACATGTTCTAGGTGTGCCTGAAAATATTCAAGTTCCTCACTACTTGCATGACCCACTGATTCTCCATCTGAATCATAAATAGAATGGAACCTTAAGGGGTGAATGGGTAGACAATTAGGAAGTTCTTTTTGGAACCTCTTTTGCTTTGTACATTTTCTTTGTATTTCATCCTAAAAAACTGATTGTTTAATTTTCTGAATTGATGCTTTACAAAATTGAGAGTAGACGTGGATTTGGAAGATCCTAGGACAGTAGCGGAAGCACTTGTGCAGTCTAGACACGGTTAGTATGGCCTATAATGATTTCATTTTCTAATTCTTGTTCTTCCACCAATCGCGCCCTGAGCTCGTCACTAACTTTACTTCTATCATGCATTGAAAAATTTATTACTGGTAACTGATTTTACAGCGGTAGAAGGAAATGAGAAGCAGACAGCACTTGATAGGATCTCTAGGATGACAGCGATTGAGGATCTTCAAGAACCTCATAGCCATCCTTTTGCTCCTCTTTGTATCAAGGTTGGATTTTTATTGGTGAAAGATGCTAAGATCTACAATCATTTTAGCAGAAGACTATTTGATGCCATATTTCCGTAACAGGATCCTCGAGATTATTTTGATGCTCAACAAGCAAATGCCATTAAGACGTTGGATGATACACGAGCTGGAATGCAACAAACTAAATGCAGTTTGAGCACTACAGAAGCATATTGCTCACTGAGGGAATCCATATCTGAGATCAAATCTTCTGGACTGAATCATCCCATAATTAAACCTGAAGTTGCACTTATGGTAAAAGCACCTGCAGCATTCTCTTGCCACCAACACGTATTTCTGCTTTCTGTTTTGACAAGTCTTCTTCTGCTACCAAAGCCTTTTTTTTTTTTTTTGTTCGTTTTTTTTTGTAGGTTTACAATGGATTAACTCAAAATATTTCTAGTACCAAATATCAACTAGGGAAAAACCCTCAGGAGAGTATTCTGGAGAGTTTACCGAACCCTACTAAGGAGGAACTTCTACATGTGAGTTGGTGTTGCTCTTGCCGTAATATTTGAATATATTCTGATGGCTGGTTTTCTAGAGATGTTAAAATCACCCAATTTACCATCTCACTAACATTTATTGGCCATATAATAATATTTTAGACATTGAAGTTGGTTTACTGCCATACGTTAGTGTTCTCCAATCACTTGTTTTTCCAGATGTTACCTTTTAGTGAGGTAGTTTTTTTTAAGCAAAGTTTATTGTTTCCAGCATTGGATCTCGATTCAAGAATTACTCAGGCATTTTTGGTCGTCTTATCCAATCACCACATCATATCTTTATACTAAAGTAAGTTCTAATTCTTATTGCATTAATAGGACAATCCTTCATTTGATACTTCACATTCTCAATGAATGTGAATACATGAATACATATTATACAATCATCACATCCTATCTTTAATTCTTTATCCATTTATTTCTATATTGAATAAGTAGATCGAGTTCTAGTTCAGTAATACTTCACATTTTCATTTACTTCAATTGATCAAGAATCTATTTTGTTATGACTAGTTACTGCTCACTGTTGTGCAAATAATTCACAATATTGAATTTAAGATTCACATTTTATACGAAAGCCTTCTCTCAAAGCTTCAATACGAATTGAATAAACGATGCGAGCTATTGCGCCACTAGCTGAATGAGCTTATGTATTGTGGGCTTGGGCTAAATGAAGGCCTGGGTCCTTTAATAGATTTCAAGGGTATAATTCATGCTTCTAGAGGCATAAGTCAGTGGTAAACAAAATGGTTTCCTAGAATTTGTTCTATAGGTACAAGGCAAGGTGACCTCTTCTCCCTCGTACTATTCACAGTTGATTTATTTTGGCAGACTCTTCACTGATCGAGGGTTTGAGGATGCCCTCCAATTCTCCTCTTGTTAGGAGAAAGTGTGCTCCACTAACTGAATGAGCTTATGTCTTGCAGGCTTGGGCTCAATGAAGGCCTGGGTCCTTTAATAGATTTCAAGGGTATAATTCATGCTTCTAGAGGCATAAGGCAGTGGAAAACGAATAATGGTTTCCTAGAATTTGTTCTATAGGTACAAGGCAGGGTGACCTCTTCTCCCTTGTACTATTCACAGTTGATTTATTTTGGCAGACTCTTCACTAATTGAGGGTTTGAGGATACCCTCCAATTCTCCTCTTGTTAGGAGAAAGTGCTTAATCTTTGTAAGATTTTACAGATTCTGGAGGTTTCTAGCATTAATTTTTGCTTCCAAACAAAAGTAAGCTTTTGGGCATCAATTGTCCCAACTCTTGAAGTAGGAAGAGTTGGCAAATAGTCTCAGCTATAGTATCGAGCTTTGGTCCATATTTTGGTGTTCCCTTAATTGTAGCTCTGGAAAACTGAAGAGCCTCATTTTGGAGAACAATGGTGTTGATAGAATATTTTGTAAGCTAAAAAGATGGGGAAATAAAAAACTTTTTTAAGGTGGGATACTAAGATTTTGATACTGCCATACTGGAATGGTTGGTGGATGATTGGCAATGTTGGATTAAAGTTTGAAACTTAGGATGTAGAACTGATGGGTTGTCTTGCCTCATCAAATGAGGGGTATATTAAGATTGCAAATATACCATTTGACAAACAAATTCTCTACTTTTTCACTGCCATTAGAGATGCTTGCAGTGGATGTGATGGAAGTTCGTATTGAAGTTATCAAGGCTCGTGTGTAGGGGTTGTTGACGGTCATGGATCTTTGTCTCGAGAAGAAGAATCTTCCTACTAAATGTAAGCTTTGACATCAATATCCAACTAGATTTGATTGTCTAGTGAATAAGGAAACAAGATAGGTCGCGTTGCCTGTTCCAACAAATTAAAGAAGAGTTTTGCATGGATAGATAATGAAGGGTGCAACTTAGGAAAGGACTCTTAAAAGCTGGAATTGTGGTTTGAGAAGGAACTTGATCCATTTAGCAGGTAGGTATGTCAGAAAGCTACTGGCTGCTAAGATGCCTTATTGTTGAGGGGGCAGAATTGCGAGCCACATTTGATTGTTTGGAAAATTTTTATCCTTCCCTTCTATCTTCTCTATTTTGGATGAGATTTGACCTGATGAGAGTGTCAACTTATATTAAATGATTTATACTGGGTATATATTGCAATTTTGGTATGGGTTGCCTGTACTCTTATCGTTTGTTGGTATGTTGATTGCTACGCAGGTGAGCAGGTTGAAGGATGCCATGTCAAAAATCTATCGACAGTTGGAGGTACAAGACTCTTCCCCCTTCCCCCCCAATTTGATATTTTGAACAGAGCATTGCGACCTCTCTCTCCCTCTCTCTCTCTCTTTCTCTCTCTCTCTCAATATATATATATATATTTGCATTACTATAGTTTTTATGATACTATTTGTATTGAAAACAGGAGATTAAGGAAACTGTGATGGCGGATTTCCGCCACCAAGTATCTCTTTTGGTTCGTCCAATGCATCAGGTTTGTAGTGTGTTCTCTTTTGAAATTTACACTTGTTTTGGGGAGAATGAAAAAGAAAGCACTGTAGAACTGTAGAAGTAATCATAATTGCAACTTAAAGCTTCCAATGTGAGCAAGTTTCCCAAACTTATAAAAGCAACCACAGTCAAATCTGGTCGTTATAACTTTGTTCATGAGTGGTTACAATTGGATCCTAAATCCTTAATCTTAAACGACCCTTGAACTATAGAATTGTTGCGATGCTACACTCAAACCCATGAAAACTAATGCCATCTACCTGACCACGAAAGATTTGATGGTATTGTTCAATTGCAGCAATTTTGAGTTTAGGAGGATTGCTTTGTAATAACCCCTTATACTTTTTCTTATTTTTCTAATCCATGGTGTAGCGAGCATGGTGGATGGAAAAATGACCATATATTGTGTGCATGATGCATGTTTGTAGGCTCTGGATGCTGCATTTCAGCATCATGACGCTGACTTACAAAAGAGATCAGTAAAGAGTGGAGAAAGGCCCAACGGATACACTTGAGACAAAATCAATATAGAAACTCCCTTTCACCCCACTGAGTTCATCTTCAGATGAAATTTTGCCGTGGACAGCCATCATCATGTGTTGGACAAGTTTTTATTTCTGCATTCAATGTGCCTAATCTATTGCCTTCAGTAGTAAACAATGGCAATTTTTAATTTTATAATCCATGGTAATTATTTCTCCACATAGAACAAGCATTAAGAGTTGTATTATTATAGCCACTCTAATTTTATATAATGTTATGGGATAGTACAAAATAATCATCTTCATTCATGTGGTTGAAACTTTGTTTTAAGGTCCTTTCCTTAAATCATGTCATGAAATGCCGCTTCTTTTGTGTATTTTTAGGAAAGATTAATTTTCTTTTCCATGTTATATTCAACAAGAATCTACTGGTACCGTTCTGGCTTCTGGTGACCAACATCAGAGCTCAGCTAGGGTTGTAATTCAGTTTGATTTGGTACTTCGTTTCCCTTCTAATTCAACTCAACAAATTGATTGGGGTTCTCCTGTATACTATTAGCAACTAATCGTTGAGGTGAGATTGAATTGGACCAAAGTTCAATTTTAGAATAGAACGGTCACCGTTTAGCGGTGTGTGAGGGCTATGACGGATAAGTAGCAAGAGAAAGAGGAAGGGCGATATTTGTATTAGAAATTTTGTTGAATAAGTATCCAGACTTTCAATTTTGTCTGATCCTTCACAAATCTCAAGTAGGTCAATGAGTAATTAATAAATCATAAATTTATAAATTTTAGTGCAAAATATATTCTTCATTTTTTTTTTTGGGTCTATATGATCTTTAAGATTTTAAAAGATGCATTTCATCTTTAAGGTTTTAAAAGATGCATTTCATCTCATATTTACAAAATAGTTCTAAATGAATCTCAACTTAATTTAAAAGTAAGGAAATATTGACTAGATATTTAAATGCTGATGT